>NC_135720.1:135942416-136104916 GCF_964656455.1 Halichoerus grypus | reverse complement strand
AATAGATCGGAAGCTTGTATCTCCAGAATTTTTAAACTTTAATGGGACTAGACGAGATACAATAGATACCATATTTTATATTAAAGACATGAGTGGTTTAGCAATGAAAACATGGGGGGTGGCGGGGGGGAACGTGTGTAAGGCAGTCACCCAGACATTAAGGAACTCAAAATAGCACTAAGCAGCTGCCATGGGGTCCCAAGAGCATGCTTTTCTAGCACCAGTTTGGATCTTAGTGTCCAAGGCCAAGCTCGTCATATAGGTGATATGTGTCCAGCTGTGAAGGTTGAAGCCATCACAGTGGAATGTGATGTGGGTCATTACCATGCTCTTCTCGGACATTAGGGGCCCTCCAGCTTTATTCCTGAGAGTCCTATCCTTACACTACATTGAATACCATGGTTCTTTATCCTAATGGTGGGGATTAGTAGGATAATCAGCATAATTGAACCATTCTGATCCTGGGCATCATGTCTCAAGGGGGATCTAGGGCTCAATATTCTATTATATCTGGTTTTTAGTCGTCATCCAGATAGATAGCCTGGGGCCAGGCCAAAGCTGAGCATCTAAACATGGCAGCACATGATTGCAAGGGCAGGCAAATAGAAATGTGAGCTAACAGTCAGTCTAAAATTTCAAGGTATGGCGGAAAGGTGATATCACTGTACAAAGCCCACTTCAAGTCCACAATCTAGAGAAGCCAGTAATCAGGCAAAAGAAGAGCCATGGAAGGCTCAGAGGGAAGGTCTGGGAGGGCAGATGCCTTAAAGAAGTATAATAAACTCAGTAATTAGGAAACTGAATAAAAGGATAAAATCACTGGGGGACCTAGAGGAGATACAGAAACCCACTTTTGGAGAGGTATAACTACAGAATTTGGGATGGGACCAGCAAGATAGATCTGACACAGCTACCCCAGGAGATCTTACCTCCTGCTTTCCTTAAGACTGGTCCAGGAATTTTGAAATGTGTGTGTGTGTGTGTGTGTGTGTGTGTGTGTGTGTGTGTGTGGTGTGAACGTTTTCAGTCAAAAACCTCAGTTGGTACATTAGAAGCAAAGGAAGATTGGTATGATATGGATACATATGGTGTCTATTATAGAATCCAAACACATTTATTTGGGGATTAGGATTTTGTGCCCCATGTCCCGCTTTAGAGTCTGGCTTTGCAGTATCCCAGAAATCAGAGCTAATGGGTGAGAAATAGGCTCTGTGCTATGGGCCCCCTCTAATAAGCAATGTGTCGGATCTCAAGTCCCTGTCTCCTCTTTCTGGACTAGGGATTAAGTGACTTTTCGGAGCCTAGAAGGAATGGCCTCATCAGATGAATCTGCCTTCAGAATTCAGGAAACAGGTTTGTCAGACCGAGCTTTTCTGTGAGTCGGTCCTTCCTGCCTCATGAGAGGTGAGTCCTATGAAGCAGAAAGGATCTGGAGAATCAGCAGTTCCTTTGGTTTCCAAGAAATGTCTCCACCCTTCAGTTGGTTCCGAAAATAACAGTCTGTTTCACTTGAAAAGGGAATGCATGCTGAGTTCTCTTCTCAGCTTATAAATTATGCTGTATTAACACTGGCAACAGTTTCGTTTTTGCTGTGTAAACATGAGGGAGCACAGAATGGGAAGGGGGTTGGAAAGGCCGGCTGCCAGGCCCCAGCAGAGACGCGTGAGCAGCTCTTCGAATGTTGGACGGTGTTCATGCTAACATGAAGCGTGGGTCCCCCAACACCTGTCTCCAACAGTCAGGCCTCTTTTTTTTATTAAGAATACCTTTGCCACCTAGGTTGGTTTAGTGCTAAGTGAAGTACATGGTTAAATAAATGCTGTGATTGAAATAGCTCTGAGAAGGTGCTTCTTTGCAAAAATGTCCCAGGGCTGGCCACTGGGTCTGAGATTCTATCATAGGTTCATTTGTTGAGGTTATGATGTAATATTCTAAAAGTACTCTCATCAACCATAAACACTCTATAGATAGTATCACATATTTATTTCACTAATTCTTTTATTGAGCCAGCAAACACTTATAAATCGTCTGTTATACTCAAGGCACCATGGTCCCAAAGTAGTTTCCATTGCCATGACTGGCATGAACAAATTCATCAATGATGCCAGTCAACTGACTTGGTGAGTGCAATGCAGGGTAACTAAATGTCAAGTGAAGGCTGAGGTCCAGGGAAGACCCTCTAGCAAGATCCTAGGCAGCTCGGCAGGGAATGAGGGTGATGCTGGGCTGAAGGGAAGGAGCCCAGATATCACAAGGCAGGAAAGGACAATAGAGGATGGACAATGGAAAACAAAACTATCTAAAGTATGAAGTTTTTTAGAAGTTTCTCCAGGGCAGTACTTTTCAATCTTTTAAAAGGTGGAACACTACTAGTTACGGTTTCTGCTGCAGGTGACTGAAAATCCAATTCAACGAATAGACTTAAAGGATAGGGAAATCAT
The DNA here is from genome assembly GCF_964656455.1 of Halichoerus grypus. Lineage (NCBI taxonomy): Eukaryota > Metazoa > Chordata > Mammalia > Carnivora > Phocidae > Halichoerus > Halichoerus grypus. Next base: position 136,102,475 of record NC_135720.1, on the reverse strand, counting down.
CACCTACGTGTGAAGACTGCCAGATGTAAGAGTGAGCTTTAGGGGTGGTTGAATCAGTTGTTCAATAATTTCATAAAGGACCTAGTTCTTTCATTCTCTCTATGCTACCAATTCCAGTGTTATTTGATCCCACTGGTGATTCCTCAGTGGTCATGAGATGGTTACAAGCACACCCTGGCTCCAATTCTGCCTTGTATACACCTGGTGGGAGAAAGAATTTCTCTCCTAACATGGAATTAAGTTCCTTTCCTTTGGTCTCAATGACCCACCAGATTCACATGCCTACAGGGGAATGGCATCCACTGATTGGGTTGTGCCTAAGTCCGTGAACCAATCAGTAAAAGGGACTTTGAGATTGTGTGATTGGCTTGAGGGCTAATCAGAAACTAGAAATTTCTAATAGTTCAGAATGAGGGACTAGTAGAAAATGGGATGACTGATTTAGGAAGTCAACCACAAATGTCCATACCGCAATTAGTGAAGCTGCTGTGATTGAGGTAGGAGTGGAGGGCACAGACTTACCCCTCCCCTCACTCACCTCTACCTTTCACTCCCCTTTACACTTCAAACATGACTTTGTACTTTCTAGGAGATTGTAGGATTCCAGTTTGAAACCACTGGAAGAGCAAGGGCAGCATCAACCCAAGGAATCATTTGGATGTGAACACTGGGTAATTTCCTTCTCCAAGGGCTTAGAAATTCTGACCTTACATCAAAAGCACCAGATGATCCTTTAGCTTTAGTCTGTCATATAAACTCTCTCTTGTCTGTAGAAGGAGAAGTAACCCCAGTGGTTAGGTTGTTCCCAGTGAAGAATAATGGTTAGGAAGTTCCTGGCCCAAACAAAGAGAAATAACACTGAATTCCATGATTAATAATTTCTTTAAAAAATAAAGTCCTATAAGAATCCAAAGTAGGATTGCCTTGGTGGTTCAGTCAGTTAAGCATCTGACTCTTGATTTCTGCTCAGGTCCTGATGTCAGGGCCATGAGTTCAAGCCCAGTGTTGGGCTCCATGCCTAGCGTGGAACCTGCTTGAGATTCTCCCTCTCCCTCTGCCCTTGCCCCCCACTCACGCTCTCTCTCTAAAAAAATAAAAATAAAAAAAGAATCCAAAGTAGAATCTTACGTTTATCTAAGAATATTCTATCCTTCATGTGCACTATTAGGAAGATTTTTAGTTTGATTTTTTTTTTTTAAATGTTTAAATTGGCCAAAGGAATTAAAGGAGAAAAATGATTTGGATGTTGATTCTGACATACTTGTTTAAAAAAAAAGTTTTATTTCTTTGAAATCATATTTTATAAGTGCAGGCATGGTTTTCAATATCCCAAAGCACACATATTAGCACGTGCAAGAAGCACCTCCTGAGCCAACAGGAGCCATCGAGGAGGTCCCAGGAAACTGTGAACTACGTGTTGATACTGTTATGGTGAATTTTACACCAGGGACTATGCTTTTTTCTTTTTTACATTTTGAGAAATCTCTCAGGAACTTTGGTTGACCACCATGATGAATGAAATAACTTGTTGTCTATTCTAACGCCGTAATTCAATGCTTCTCTTCTCCTGCCTGTATATTCTCTTTGCACAACCTAACAATAGTGTTCGTCCTAGATGGTACGTTCTGATGGGAGAGATGTCCTGCTGGCCGTCCACCTCTTTGCTCTCCAGTGTGTTCCATGCCCTTTCCCCTGGACCACTGGGGCAGAACCCTGCACAGACATTCCCCGGACTCCTGGGCCAACTTGCTTCGAGGTAAGTTCTAAAACAGAAGGCACTGATGGGAGGATGTAGGGTCAGAAGGAAGGAGATACCGGATTATTTCCATTTCTCTCTGCCTTGTAAGGTCTCTTTAGTGGCTGACCAGTGGCATCAGCTTCCACTAGTCCCTGCCTCCCTCAGAGTTCCCAGCTCCTACCAGGCACAGCTGCTACAATTCCAGCTCCCCCAGCTGAACTATTTGGATACGAAATCTGACATACTTGGCTGAATGATGAGATTGATTTCTTGGGAATCATGTTTTAGAAGAGCACTGGTGGATCTCAGCTGTGACCTCCCAGTGCACACGTGTTGGCACCTGCCATCAGCACTGAGGCCCCAGAGACACCATCTCTTCTCCTGTCCCTCTACTCTAGCCCTAAGCGTGGTAAGAACTTTCTGTAGTGGCTGCTCACCTTCCTTCCTCCCCGTTGTTCCTTCAGCTCTTCTAGTGGCATCAAAAACACTTACCACTGTTACATTCCCCCTGTGGAATTACCTGGCCTACGTCTTGTTTTTGTATTTGGAACCTAACTAATACTGTAGGAAAATACTCCTTGTTCTGATAAGAAGTGTTTTTGATACACCCACCATGCCACTGCATAGGACTACAAATGATGATGACATTCTTTTGAAAGCTCATGCTAAAGTCCTTCTATTTTCCTTTGTCTCTTTTATGAGAAATTCAAAATTTCCATCCGCAGATTATATGTTTTGCATTGATACTTGTCCACATGTTTGAGTGGGAAGCAAGTTCTTAAGGAGTTGAAGCTCTCAGTGTATCAAATAAGAACACAGGCTGTCAAAGTGGCAGAAACAATAGTGTATGGAGTCCTTCCTGTCACCTCATTTCATCTCTGCGCCATTGTCTTTCAGATTTCATGTTAAGTGGCTTAAGGGCTTCTCACTGTCAGTAATGCCAGAGGAATCTTTTTAATCCAATTTAAAGTTGATAAAGCTGAATAAACAAACTATGTCCCAAATTGTCAGATATCTCCCAGGTTCCTCATCTAAAACACTGGTGCACATTAAAAGGCATGCATAACTTGTAGTTTTTGACCAAAGATCGGTTGGACTAAAGGGCCGCCGAAAGTGAGTCCTGGTTGAGTAAGTCTGCAGCTTTGGTTGAAAATCCCCAGAGGGGTCTCAAGTCCAATTACATGGAAGCCAGAAGCAGACATCTCCCACAGGATGGGAAATGCTTTGGGGTCAGCCATCTTGAACACAAAGGTGGGATGGCTGAGTGCTTGTCTGAGTTAATTACCAGTTAAATCATTGGGTGGGATTAGCAGAATATGCATAACTCAGGTGGGTCTTCATTTGCACATAATGACTTTGGTCTTTTCCATAGCAAATGCTGAAGTGTGCTCTAAGGAGAAAGAAAAACATCCATAATTACTGTTTTTTAATGCAGCAGACAGAATAACTAGCTGTAATTTTTTTAGAGAAGGAGTTCAAGTTTTCCGTTTTTGCTTCTAAGCACTCAAGAAAAGCTCACACTAGACAATTTTGCATAGTGCTGCTGATAAAACAACAACAACAACAACAAAGGAGCCAAGGTTGGTGGGGTGTAGAGAGGATTCCCTACTCCTTGCTCAAGAAACAAAGAAAGAAAGAAAAAGAAAGAAAGAAAGAAACCTACACAAAGCAAATTAAACAGAAACACAAGCAATCATTCTCTCCTACCCCATACACAGAATAACAGAAAAATCTGTATTTTGTTTTTCAAGGTATAGAAGAGAGAATTTTTTTTTGAATCTGCTTTCAAATCCTCAGAGACTTTATAATTTATCAAGAAAGACACATTCTTACTAATGAAAGGTTACTGACCTTCATGAATGTGACAGTTCAATTACAGCCCATTCATATGCAGAGCAGCGTTGATAAAGGATTTGGGGAATGTGACTAGCATAGCAAAAAAAGACAAGTGTCTAGGAAATTATTATTAGTTTTTAAAAAATTTTTAATTGTGAAGCAAGAATAATAAATAAGATTTGCTCAGGTAGTAGAACCTTTTCTTCTTGTGCCCCAGCAGCCCATTAGATTTGCTTCAGTGGGTAAGCTGGCTCTTTCTTCTCTCTTTTTCCTTCTTAATATTTCTGCCATTTTAATCCTCTGAACCGCTAAACCTAACAAATCAGCAAGCCCTTGGGGTTCTGAAATGCAGGGTTTCAGTTTTTCCCCCTGCTATCCCTTTGACTGGCAGGGCAAGCTGGAACGTGTCTTAATGTTATTTTAAGTGTTTGACTACTATTTAGATGCAGAAAGGTGGAGAGTTATAACCCAGAGTGTTACATAGGCTCAACCACCCACATACATGTACTCAAGCCCAAGCTCACGGGAGGCAGCCCCCCTCCAGGACAGGGAATAGCTATGCCAGATCCTGGCTAGACTTGCTGGAGCCAGCCTTAGCCAGACTTGGGTGACACCTGTGAGCTGTTGTTTGCTGAGCTCTTCCAGGTGTGGGAAAGAAAATCAGATTGCCACTTTGTAAATCAGCAGAGAATGTCTCTCAGCCAGAGATCTCTAGAATATGCCAGAACCAGTTTGTTTTTTTTTTTTCTTTTTCCCCAGCAACTGCTTGTAAAGAGATTCTCCTCTGACAATAAATTTTTCATTAGAAATAGGACAAAATTTAAAATTCTTCTTGGGATATAACCAATATAAATATTTTAAATAATTCTGAAATATACTCATTATTTTCATTTTTAACACTTTACCTTGGAAATTAACATCAGCCACGTATGTGTGCGGAATGAGTTGCTGAATGGTAAACCTGATGGGAAGTTCTAACAGAACATACGTGTCCCCGACACCCATCACACTACCTGGCACATCATGATCATTCGACATTTGTTGAATGAACCCCTTTTCCTACGCCATTTCTTTCCCACTACTTGGTTTTTGGATAAGCAGTATGATCTAATTATCAATTATTCCTCTAAGAAATTTATCTACTCTAATTTGCTCTTATAGGTTCCTTCTTCTTCCACCATTCCAGAGCTAAGTATTTGGCTTCAAATTACTTTCAAACATATCACATCTCTGAGCATATATCTACTACAGAAGACACTTCTTTTTTTTTTTTTTAGAGAGAGAGAGAGAGCACATGAACCCAAGCTGGGGGGGTGGCACAGAGGGAGAAGGAGAGAGAGAATCTCAAGCAGACTCCCCACTGAGCATGGAGCCCAATGTGGGGCTCGATCTCACAACGCTGAGATCATGACCTGAGCTGAAATCAAGAGTCTGACAGTTAACCGACTGAGCCACCCAGGCACCCCCAGAAGGCATTTTTTTAAGGGAAAGAATTTAAAAAGTAAAAATAAGGAGAATGCATATAAGCATCAATTCTGTGTGTTTCTAAACCTGAAGAAGCATAAACCTTTTCTCTTAGACATTCATGGGTGACATCGTACCTTACCAGTAGGAAACTTTCAAACAGACGATGAAAGTCACCCAAGACAGTGCTGTCCGGCGTAGCGTAACTCTGTTCCTCTACAGCTACTGTTCTTGAGCAATATTCTGGAATGCTTTCTCAGATCTCTTTGTAAATCAATATGTTGGGAGTTTGCACAGAATGTTATTCAAGTACAATCATCTCAAAGTACTATTTTCTTCAGTCTGAATACTCCATTTCAAAAAGATTTATCATTTAAATACAGTGCTCTGAGAAACTGATGTATTTGGGGAATATAATGATTTAAAGACAACTGGAGGTAGCCAAAGGTATAGATTAGCTACGGCAAATATTTAAGTATGTGTCTTCTCCAGTTTTTAGTTTGTCCCATGTATAAATTGACTTATTTTTAATATGAAAGGATGAGATAAAGAATGCTGTATCTTACACACACACACACACACACACACACACGAGCACGCATATGCACACACAAATACACACACACACTTTTCTATACTAAGAAATACCTTAGATGGCAAGGAAATTAGCAATTTGACAGTAAAATCCTTTTAAATTTTGAAATAATTTTTTGCCACTTAATAAACTTGATTATGTATACTTTTAATTAAAGTTCTATGCTAGCTTTATTTTCTCAGACTTAACTTTTGTTTAGGTGTCTTATTCATTCTTGCATAACCTGAAGGACATAGCGGTGTGTTAAAAGGTGCTCAAAAGAAATTTCTCTCAATTACTGTTGTTCTGTGTTTCAGCCCTAGACACATTCAGAGCTGTGGCATAATTTTTGGAAGTTTGTCAGTTCTGACTCAATGCTCTGGGAAGATGAATTTTGGAATTTGAAAACAGAAACCCAAATCAGAGTCGCATGTTCTTGATGTTCTAAATATTAATTTTACTTTGTTAATTTTTTTGCATCACCCAGAACCACTATTTAATTATTAACAAACTTTCTTTGTGCAAATACTATGCATTAGACACATATTGTGCATTTTATATTTTATGGATAAAAAACGGATTCACATAGAGCGATGGGAAGTGGTTTGCCTGACCCCAAAATCTTTGCACATAACCAATTCACTGCTATATCTGTACATACAATTAGCAACAAGTAACAGGAAATCTAACCCAAAGTGGCTTAAATAATAAGCAGATGTTATTACCTCATGTAACACGTGATCCTGGGTGGGTGGCTCCAGTGTCCAATCATTCAGTAATTCAAAGTATCACAGAGGATTCAGTTTCCTTCCATCTCTTTCATCTGCTACCCTCAGTGGATATGTTAATTCTCCTCATAGTGTTGAGATGGCTGCTCAAGCTTCAGGCATCACATTCACATATTTCAAAGCCAAAGGTCAAAATATGGTAAAAAAGAAAAAAAAAAAACCACCTGTGTTTTCCTTTGGACACCTTTTAAGAGCTAAGAAATGTTTCTCTGAAGCTCTTCAGGGATCTTACTTTCATATTTCATTAGCCAGAACTGGGTCACCTGGTCCTTTTTGAAGAGATCACTGATAAAGGAAATGAAATTACCACAATTTGATTTAGATAAACCAAAATTTATTGGAGGTAGGGCTGTCTTTTCCTCAAGGACATGGCCACATGGGGAAAAAAAAATGTATCTCAACAAAATCTGGTTTCCTCAGCAAAGATGGGGAAGAGCATTGGTAGACAACCAATAAAGGCAGTTATAACAGGGCTATCTCATGATCACTGGGGATGAGGAGAGAAAGACAGGGAAATGCTAAAAGGGGAAGTTGGAGATGAGTGAAAAAAGAAAAAAATAGTAATCTTGTGTATTACACAAGCAGGTGTTCAATAATTGCTGATGACAGAAAATGAATGAAATACAATTTACAACAAAGTTAATCTGACACATATTTAATGATACGTGTTGTTCCATGACATTTCAGGCCAATGGTTTAGTAGTCCACATAAATAACTGTAATTAGTACTACTTTTTGACAGATCTTTATAGCTTTTAATCTTCTGTTGTTAATTAACTAGTTTAAGAACACGCATGAATGTTCAGAGGCTTTTTTTTTTTCCACTCATCTTACAAATAGTTGAACTTTAATCATATACCCCCTGACAAGTGCCGGAGCGATGCCCCAGCAGTTGGAATAGCCCGCGTTCCCTCCACTCTTTCCCCTTACCTGGCCATGTCCCCTCACATCCTCAGAGAAGTTTCCAGCTGCATATACACTGCTTCTGAGTATTAGGACACATTGCTGTCTGACCCTATCAGATCTTCAGAAAGCACAGCAGTGAAGAACTGGTAGCAGATCTTTGCCAATTTTGGTTAGAAGGGAGCAACCAGAAAGCACAGGTGGAAGATTTTAAGAGGTTTCCACCATGGATAAGAGAAATGCTACTCGACAATAATTGGGAAACTTAGTTCTTCTTGGGCCAGATCCTTTCATAGTTAAAGAATCAAAATGAACCTTAGATGTAGAACGAGAACCTGGGAATAACTGATAAGGACTAAGATTCCCTCCAGCTCCACCTTCAATGATTCCACTTTACAATTTTGCTTTAGGCCAGAACAGTTTAATTCAATTATGAGCAGACACGTAGAAATTGTATTGGAGGTAATGTCACATCTTACTAGGAACATTGATTTTAATTAGTTAAATAGCATCCTAGAAATTTAAGTTACTTTCTGTGTTTTCATGCTGCCAATAAAGGGCTCTACTCTAGTAATGGGCTCCATCAACTCTTACATAATCTAAATGTGCACTAGTTTCTTGAGAAACGGTAAAGCACTCTATGTGATATTCTTGTTTTCTTTTGGGAGCCCTCGGCCCAAATTTGAAGCATTTTAAGCCAGTCCAAAGAAAGCTAAGATCAAATGTGATGATATTATTCCCCATCATCATCATTATTATCATTATTATTAATTATTCTCTATTGGTAGCATAAGAAACCCTTCTGATGCAGTATCATTAGAATGCCAAAAAAAAAAAAGAAAAGACAATTTTTGAGAATGTCCATCCTTTCTGTGCTTCTGAGAATGTAGCTTCTAGGCAATCAATCACCAACTTCACGAGATTAGTTTTCTCTTGCTGATTAACACTGGGTTCCTTGATAGACCTTTTTTAGGCCATCTGGGATGGGGCTGCTCTTGTCAAAGCGAGTGCTGAAGCGCTCCACTCACGGAGCTCTCACCATGTGCCCTGTCCATGGGATGGTGACCCTCCCTCCCACTCCGTGTGCCACTGGCCTTTTTCCTGCTTCCATTGTTGATCTCAAACCCTCGACTGCAGTGTGCTTACCAGAAACATGGCCTTGGTAAGACCAGTGGACTGCATGCCACCTTGCTCTGCTGGGTGATTCCACTGCTGGGGCCCACGCATGGTGCTAGTAGGGAGAGCCTCTACTCCCAACTCCACCTCCGCCTCCAAGAGGACTGCTGGTGACCATGGGCTTCTTTCCCAGAGATACCGTCAATAGTTTTACTGCCCTGGAAAGAAATGTGGTCCCAGGACACAACCTGATTCTGCCAGCAATTCCTACCTGTCTTCTTGGCCCATTATTTCCTTGGGGGAATCGAAGAAAGTGGGAATCTTGCAGTCACAGATTTCTCTTTGATGCTCTGCCCTCACTTTGGCAGGAAGAGTCGGAGGTGAGAATTCTAGACTTCCTCCAAGGAAGAGCTCAAAAACGGTCATCTGCCTTCTTGAGCCCCACAAGCCCATTTGAGCTGTCACGGAGCAGACTAGGAACAATTACCCCAAAGTCACACTTCCAACACCAGAACACATGCACTTATACGATGTGCCGTTCCAAATACCAAGCTTTCCAGAAGGAGAGTCATCTCCTTCCTGTCTGTACTCAGCCCTGACCTTCTAAAACCTATTCAGACTGTGAGGCCCATCCAGCCAGGATCCTCCCTTGTCTTGATGTTCTCAAGTACCAGATTTTACATTCACCTACTTTGCTGATGCAAAGGAACTATGATGCACATAAATTCCTCCGGGAAGGTTAAGCCCAAGAGCATACTTTCTCCTTTCTTTATGCTTATCTACTCTTCAGAAGAGGTGTTATTACCAAGCATCGTTTCAAGGGTGAAAAATCTGAAAGGATGAAATAATCATAACATCTTGGTAAAAAAAAAGCGTGCAAGAAGGAGAGGGAAATATGTTAGTAAATATTTGTTAACTTTCACACATTTACTGACTGTTGTTAGAAATGTTTTGCTTACTCTTACTTGATTGTAATAAAATACGCCTTCTAATTGGAGCAGATATGCTCAGTATACCCAACCTCAGGGTATGCTTTGCAAAATTAATTAGAAACTGGCTAGTGTGACTTGATGAGACTTGGTCATATTTGCTGAACTTGAGATGGGAAATTTTCTTTTGTTTCTTTCAAGCAAGATTCAGGTGGTTCAATAAATGCCACTTAACTGGGGCAGACTTGATCAGGGAAGTTGCTGAATTGGGAAACCAATTAAGTCTAATGATAATTAGCATGTGCTGCTGTTTAATTGGGATAGGTGGTCCATTGAGTTGGTAACACTAGAGGTAATTAAATGATGCTCTTGGAGGATAAGAGATAGAGTCTTCTTGATGCTTTAAAGACTGAAGGCAATTTATTTCCTGTCTTGATCATGCTTTTGCTGGTTGAGCAAAAACTCAATTTCTAAATGATGCCTCCGAAAGTTCTGCTTATTTGAAAGGACCTCCTTATTTGTGTGCATTTATGTATATATAGCCACACATATATTCTCTCTTTCTCTCTCTCAATGGACTGTAAAAATGAGGAATTATGCAATTTTTTCAAATGCGAAGAATGAGACAGAGAGAGTTGGAGGGATCTCTTCAAAGTCACCACCATTTGGTGACTGGACACAGATAAGAACATGGGACTTCAGTATTTGGCCCTGGTGATTCAGCGCAGGGGTGTTGATCACTTGACAGCCAGGTTCAGAGAGGCTCAGTGGAACAGCAGGAAGAGCCTACCTGGGCGCCCAGGTACTTGCTCACAGCCCTGCTTCTGCCACACAGAGATAAGATACTTTGCCTCTCCGGGCTTTAGGCGCCTCTTTTATTAAATAAAGGTGTGGGACTGAATAGTCACGGAGACCCCTTCCAGCTGTAAAAACAAAATACCTCAATGCAGTGGCTTTATTTAAAAATTGTTACTGGGGGAAAAAGTCTTCATTGTTAGCATGTATAAAGCCTTTCATTATTAAGCCAGGTCACTGGCAAAAAGTAATAATCATCTCTGGCTCCACGTTTAAGAAAATATTATTGTACAAGATGTAGCTGTTTTTTGTAAGGTTGGGAGGGTCTTGGGATGGGTGTTCATGGAAGGATTTTGGTCTGTGCTGTGAATAGAGCATACATCCAGGGAGAGGTAAAGACAATGAAAGAGATATTCCTGAGTCTGGAAAGCCTGAAAAATATATGGAAATGAAATAGCAAAGGCAAGTAGAAGAGAAGGAGATTATTAGGCTCTATGAAAGAGAGAAAAATGGGTAAGGCAATGATGGATAGGGCAAGGCGGTCACATAAGCTGGGGCAGAGCATTTGGGAACACAGGAATGGAGACATCAGGCTCCACTGGCAGGTGTGTTCTAATGGCCACGACCAGACAAGGATAGTAGTCATTGACGCAGTCCACTCTGCATTGTTTGGACTTAGATATGAATTTAAGATTTTGGATCAAAAAGAAGTCTCATCTATATTTTTCCTGTAAGAGTCAGCATAATACCAATCATCTGGACCAAGATACTCAATCATAATAGAAATGTGAGCATCCAGGCTCCCCTAGCTCTTTTTTTCCTTCCTTTCTTAATTTGTCTCTTTAGGCTCATCATTTGCACATTCCCTCAAAGTAATACCGCCATCAATTCTAGATCAGTGATGACTCATGATTATACTTGGAATACTAACTAAATTTGCAGAGTCCTGTACTTTCTTTTGAACTTGCAAACTGCTCTAAATGCCTCATTGATCTGCTAACTGTAAATTCTGTCTAAATATTTATTTTTAAGCCACAGTGTGGAGAGAAATATCATAGAAAGAGATGTAAACACATAGCTAGACATAGAGATGAAGATATAATTATCTCATATTTGGAAATAAAATGATATGCATCTGGAAATGTGTTTACTTTAAAAATGTATTTTGCTTCACCTCTTAGTCACCTCCCAATTTCAAGCTAGTGCAAGGGCACGCTGAGGCTACTTTACTCTCTATTCCTCTTTGTGCTAGGTTATCACATGCAAACTTGTAAAAAGTCAGCAAAACATCACCAACCACAGTTTGGGAGAATGCATGTGATTTATTGAAGAATACATCTGCAAACAAATGGAAATTGCCAGTGGACTTCTTCAAGTTCAGAAGTCACTGCCTTTGTGGAGGAGTTACGGATGGTCATGCATCCAGTAGGAATCTGGGGACATTGGCCCCGAGCTCAAGTGACATGAGTCCCAAGCTCCATGGCAATTTGCTACTTCCTCGTTGTATGTTTCATAAATATACAATCTACTTCTGGTGTTCACTGAGCTTTATTTTATTACTTATAATTTTATTACTGGTGTGGTCCTTGAAGAGAGATATGTTTAGTGGATAGACTTTGTGAACATTTCCTTTCTTAAGAAAAAAAACCCGGCTCCATCTGGAATTAGGAGCCTGAGTATAAGTAAAACGATATTGTCTCCTTTAAGTGTATTCTTCACTGTCACGCGGGAAGTGCAGTCAGGCGCACAGGGAACAGAACTTTGGGGCAACCGCATCAGCTCTCCAGCCAAGCTCCCTTCACCAGGGGGACAGAACAGTTCACTGCAACTCCAGCTTTGATGACCTTTAGACTCTGAATGCTTTACCGCTTGATTAAAAATGTGCTCATGCTTAAAGGCAGATTGCTGATGGGGTTTACAGTAAGGCACAAACACACAGAGATTTATTAGAGGTACTTTATGTAACCATTTTTCGGGAATATGATTCTGTTTGAGAAGTTACTAGAGGCCAGAATGACAACTGCTCTAACTCTCCGATAAGTTTTCGGAATCAGTTCATGTGGAAATCACATTGCACCTGAGCAAATATTGAAGGGCGTAGCGAAAGGAAGGAATAGCTTTCATTTTGCAACCACAAATATTACAATAGCTTATGCACATATTTTAGGATAACATTTTTTTTCTTATGCGAAATCACTTTGCATGAAATTGCAGGATAAATTTTGGTGGTGTGGATAACCTGAGTCATTCTTTCACAGTTTTACCCCCAGGAGAATTAGGATATAACTGCTCACAGGAAAATAAATGGGAAAACAGAGTTCATCTTATGTCTTGCCATCTAATAGCATTAGCGGGATCGTTTTACAACATGATGTTGGATGGAGAAACACAATCTAGAAATTGATAAAAGCACTCCAAAATATAGATGATAACCATATAAAAATAGATGATAACCATAAGACAGGGCTAGTATTTAAAGATTGATCACAATAATAATAGTTGCACGTACTGAGTGTTTAATGTTCTGGGCACTATTCTAAAAGCTGTACATGGTTCCCATCAGGTAATCTTCACAATACTTCTATGAGTTAGACACAGTTATTAGTCCATTGCACTGCTAAGGAAACTGAGGTACAGAGCGAGGAAGTATCTTCTTTAATGCCCTACAGACAGCATGGTAGAGCTGGGATCCGAACTAAAGCAGTCTGATTCTGAAGAGCTTTCTCTGAAGCCATACATGACAGGAATTCCTTAGATGTTACTTTGGTTAGAAACAAAAGGGGCCTTCAGTGACCAATGTTGGTCAAGCTGTCAGGAGAAAATGATCCCAACAAGTCCTCTCTGAATGGAAAGACCACCTGAATGAACAGAATCAAAGCTCCAAGGGTAGGGCCTGGGCAATCTGTTTTAAAAAGCCCTCCACATGATGCTGATTCACTCTGAAGTTGAAGAGCTGCTGGACGAGATGCATGGCTGCCAGGCTCTGATACTATGACCTCGGATCACTGGTTCATGGATAGGGTCTGTTCTGGGTTAAATCTAGTCGGAAAAGATTTTTTTCACTTCTGGCCATCCAGCCCTCCCCTCCTGAGTATGGGGACCCTGACCCACGCTGCTCAGGACGTTGCATTGCAGAGGACCCCCAGCTCTGCTCCAGCCATGCCCAGCCTATGCCCTAGACCTGCATGTCCAGTCATGAAATGTGGCTAGAGTTAGCTCTTCCATTTTGCAAAGACCGTAGTGGGTAAAAACATAAACTCTTGGATCCAGACAAACCAGAAATACACATTTGGCAAGCTATCTAACTTTATGCGTATTTCTACATCAAATATCTATTTGAGTCCCTGCTTTCAATTCTTCAGAGTATAATCCCATAAACGGAATTTCTGGATCATATGCTAATCCTATGTTTAGTTAGGTTTGGTGTTTTTTGTTTTTCTTTTTTTTAGGAACTGCCATGCTATTTTCCACAGCACCTGCCCCCTTCTCCATTCCCACCAGCAATGCACAAGGGTTTCAGCTTCTCCATGTCCTCACCAACATTTGTCGGTTATTGTTGGTTTTTATTATTATTATTTTAATAATAGCCATCCTAATGAATATAAAGTGGCATGTCATTTTGGGTTTCATTTGCATTTCCCTAATGATTAGTGATGTTGAACATGTTTTCTTGTGCTTATTTGCCATTCGTATATCTCCTTTGGAAAAGTATTAATTCAAGACCTTTGTTCACTTTTAAATCAGGTTGTTTGTTTTTAGTTACTGTTGTCATGGAGTTGTAGAAGTTCTTTATATTCTGGATATTCACATATAATTTCTTCTCCATTCTAAGAGTTGCCTTTTTAAGATGTTGACAGTGTCCTTTAATGTACAATTGTACAATGTGCAAGAAATCATTGCCACGTCCAATATCATGAAGCTTTTCATATGTTGTCTTTGAAGAATTATAGAGTTTTAGCTCTTACATTTGGTCTTTGATCCATTTTGAGTTATTTTTTTTAATATGGTATAAAATTAAGGTCCAACTTCACTCTTTTGCATGTGGACATCCAGTTTTCCCAACAACATTTTTGAAAATTCTATCTTTTCCCTTTAAAACAGGCACTCGTGTCAAAAATTATTTGACTTTATATGTGAGGGTTTGTTTCTGGGCTCTATTCTATTCTGTTGGTCTATGTCTATTTTTATGACTGTAACATACTGTTTTAATTACTGTAGCTTGTTGTAAGTTTTGAAATGAGCAAGTATGAGAGAACTTGCTCTTCTTTTTCAAGACTGTCTTGGCTATGAATTTTAAGATGGCTTTTTCTATGTCCTTGAAAAATGAAGTTTGGATTTGATAGGAATTGCATTGGGTAGTATCAGCATCTTAAGCATACTAAGCCTTCCAATCCATGAATTTCATTCAAAATCATTTTATAGTTTTCAGTGTACAAGTCTTTTACAACCTTTATTAAACTTATTCCTGAGCATTTTATTCTGTTAGAAGCTATTGTAAATTGGGCTGTTTTCTTAATTTCCCTTTTGGATTGTTTATTATTGTAGTATACAAATGCCCCTAATTTGGGGATATTAATTTTGTACCCCAAAACTTTGCTGAATTCATTTATTAATTCTAACAGTTATATGGGGTAGAATCTTTAGAGTTATCTATATTGCCTGTGAACAGAGGTAATTTTGCTTCTTCATATCTAATTTGAATGCCTTTTATCTTTGTTTTCTTGCCTAACTGCTCTGGCTAGACTTCCAGTACTGTGTTGAATAGAAGTGGTTAAAGCAGGCATCTTTGTCTTTTTCCTGATCTTATAAAAAAAACTTTCAGTCTTCTGATTGAGTATGGTATTAGTTATGGATTTTTTATATATCACTTTTGGTATGTTGAGGTAATTTGCTTCTGTTCCTAGTCTGTTGAGTGTATTTGTTATGAAAGGGTGTTAAATTTTGTCAAGTGGCTTTTCTTTATCAATGGAGATCATCATGTGTTTTTTGTCTTTCATTCTGTTAATGTGATAATGTGTTAAGTGTGTTGTTTTTCATATGTTGAACCATCCTTGCATTCTAGAAATAAATCCCACTTGGTCAGAGCATATAATCTTTCTAATACGCAGTTGAATTTGGTTTGCTAGTGTTTGTTGAGGATTTTTTGTATTGATATTCATCAGGGATATTGGTCTGTAGTTTTCTTTTCTTGTAGTATCTTTGTTTGGCTTTGGTATCAGGGTAATGCTGACCTCATAACATGAATAAGGAAATGTTTGCTCTTCTTCAATTTCTTGGAATGATTGGTGTTAATTCTGTAAAGGATTGGTGTTAATTCTTTAAATGTCTAGAACAATTCAGATGTTAATTTGAATTTTGAGAAGGTTTGGTGTTAATTCTTTAAATGTCTAGAATAATTCAGCAGTGAAGCTGTCTTAAATTGAGCTATTTTTTCTTGGGAGGTTTTTGATTACTGATTTGTTAATTATGGGTCCATTCAGATTTCCCATTTTTTCATGATTCAATCATAAAAGGTTGTATATTTCTAGAAAAAAATACATTTTTTCCATTTTATCTAGATCATCTGATTTGTTTACATAAAATTCTTCATAGCACTCTCTTACTTTTTTATTTCTGTAACATGGGCAATAATGTTCCCTTTTTATTTCTGATTTTACTTGAGTCTTGTGTCTTTTTTCTTAGTCTCAGTATAGCCAAAGATTTGTCAATTTTGTTGATCTCTTTGTGAAAAACCACTTCTTCGTGTTGTCGATTTTCTCTATTATTGTGTGTGTGTGTTTTAAGTGCCAAAGCCCTACTCCCAGGTGTCCTGCTTTAATTTAGTGTGAGATGGGGCTTGGATACCAGTATTTTCTAAAATCTTCTTAGGTGATATTAATGTGCAACCATGCTTGAGAATCACTGGTATAAAAAATTCTTGATTCCAGGGGTATTTAATGGCATTTTCCTAAATCAACATTTAGGTTTATGACAGGGAAGTTCTTGTACAAGATAATGGAAAATAATGCTATGATATTATATGGAATTGGTCAGTAAAAATGGTAAGTCAGAATTTTAATGCTGGGTCCCTCTTTTTCTTTTCAGTGATATTGTCCCCTCATAATGAATGACTACTTGTTATTTATATTATGACAATGTAGTTAGCAAATATTCATTATAGATTAGGTATTGTACTGAATAAATGAATTAAACAGTTAATCCCTGCGCTTAAAAAAACTGACAAGAGGCAAGAGAACCAAAGACATATTAAAGTTAATTTAGAAAACTTTCATCTCTAATAGTCCCAAGTTCACTTCCCAAGTTCATTTCCTCTTGCCTCCTCATTCCTAGAACTACCAAGATAAAACTTTCCAAGAAATTTCAACTTCTGTATTTCATCTAAGAGTTTAAGTTCTAGATCCACATCAATTTTAAGATGTAATAATTTTAAATATTTTAATAAAATCTCCCCAAATGACATCATCAGTAAAGGTTATCACTCAATTAAAAAATGCATGCTAATTTGAGAAATATTAAAATGTGAAAAATAAGCATCTTTGGATCAATGAAATATGAATTTTTTTTCTTTACCTAAGCAGAAGTATAAATTGATGGGGACAAAATACCACAATGAATCTCATGACCCAATATATTTAATTCATTGCTTATTTGCTGATATGGGTCTTTTATGACAAAAGATGTTTGCATGTATACAGCTAATCAAAAGCTGACTGTGTATCAATTTATCTGGGATAGTGGACTTTGGCCATAAGAATTGAGGGAACATAAGAGATGAGTTCTTGATGTCTCTTCTGGTGTTCTGGATATGAATTCAATATAGCTTTAGGACTGAGGAGTTTAACAGCTATATTAAGACATATAGTTTCCATATTAGGGGCAATCAAACTGTGTCTGTTCCTTTGGAAATTTGCTCTTGCTGAGCAGTATTTGTCTTGTCCAGATTGAAGATTGTTCATTTCAGTCCAAATCTCCCCCTCACTTATGCTGAGAAAGCAGACAAAAAGTAGCATCTTGGTTAGATGAAATAGTAAGACCACAAATGGATCTACTCACATACTGGTGGTCCTACAGAACCAAATGCATTGTGAAGCCTTCACCCATGTTATTTGGGAACTTGGCCGGGTCAGTGGAGGGAATTCAGAGTTTAAAAACCCCAGGAGGAAATCCAGAAGATCATGAGTACCTGCAGTTCAAAAAAATAGAAATAGCCTGCCACGTTATGTGGCAGGGCTTCAAGATTAGAACTCAAGTCAAGAAAATATGCAGAAAATAAGAAAACCTTGACTCATTTGCTTCTCCCCTTCACGCTTTTCTCTTGCAATATATATATTTTATGAAGATTTTTTAAAACCTTCTTCATATAATATGCCACCTTACCCCATTTTTTTTTCCTTTGAAAGTGCAAAAGGCTCCTTTAAACAGTATTTGCTTTGTCAATTCTAAAATAGACAAAGGACTAAGTTAAAGAAACAGCCAGCTGCTTTTCAGTAGTTAGGAGTGAAGAAAGAGTAAACTAGAAAAATTCCTGCTTTAGGCATGTATAGCTGCTCTTGCTCTAGATTGCTCTGTCATTATTTTATTGCCTTTTCTTGGGCTGTGGCACCAGCTTAGTGCCCTCTACCCATGATCTTCAAATTTTAAGAGAAGGCAGCAGTGACTCAAGTGTACTCTATTTAAAGTCCTCTTAAATTATCCACCTCCCACTGTCTTCCAAACATAGACATACAAATTCATAGTTTCATATGCAGCCTTTTAGTTTTGCTTTTCAGTTTTGGAATGTGAGCCTTTCCAACTTCCCATTGATGTAACCATAAAAAGGTATGAAAAGGGGTCATAGTAGCTGAAACTAAAGACAACCAATTTTCTCCAGAGGTTTTTCTGAAAAGAAAAAATTCTCCATCACAATGGATCAGAATAAGAAATCATTTCCTGTGCAGACTTCTGAAAAGGGAACCCTAAATAGCCAAAGTGATCTTCAGAAAGAACATGGCTGGAGGCATCTTGATCCTTGATTTCAAATTATGTTGCAAAACTATAGTCAAAATAGTATGGTATTGGCATGAAAACAGACATATAGATGAATGGAACAGAATAGAGAGCCCAGAAATAAATCCACACTTACATGGTCAATTAATTTACAACAAAGGAGCCAAAAATATACATTGGGGGAAAGGACAATCTCTTCAATAAATGGTATTGGGAATACTGGACAGCTACATACAAAAAATGAAACTGGACCACTATCTTTTACCATACACAAAAATTAACTCAGAATGGACTGAAGACTTGAAACTATAAAACTCTGAGAAGAAAATAGGTGGTAAGCTTCTTGACATAGGTCTTGAAGACGATTTCTTTGATTTGACACCAAAAGCAAAGGCAACAATAGCCAAAACAAACAAGTGAGACTACACCAGACTTAAGAGCTTCTGCATGGCAAAGGAAACCATCGACAAAATGAAAAGGCAATCTCCTAAATGGAAGAAAATGTTAGCAAATCATGTATCCGATAAGAGGTTAATATCTAAAACAGATGAAGAACTCACACAACTCAACAAAACAATTTAATTAAAGAATGGGCAGGAGATCTGAATAGACATTTTTTCCAAAGAAGACATCCAGATGGCCCACAGACATATGAAAATATGCTCAACATCACTCATCATCATCAAATCAAAACCACAATGAGCTATCACCTCCCAGCTGTTAGAATGGCTGTTATCAAAAAGACAAGAAATAGCAAGGTTTGGCAAAGATGTGGAGAAACGGGCACTGTTGTGAGGGAATGTAAATTGGTGCAGCCACTGTGGAAAACAGTATGGAGGTCCCTCAAAAAATTAAAAATGGAACTACCATATGACCAGCAATTCCATTACTGGGTATTGATCTGAAGAAAACAAAAACACTAACTTGAAAAGATGTATGTTCCCTCATATTCATTGCAGCATTATTTTCAACAGCCATGATAGAGAAATAACCTATAGGTCCATTGATGGATGAATAGATAAAGTATATATTCTTTATCTATTCTATATATCTCTATATACATTATCTATTATATTATTTATTAATAATTATGTATTATTATATACTATATTATTTATTAATAATTATATATAAATATATTAATAATTATATATTATCTATCTATATATATATATGGCTATAAAAAGGATTGAAATCTTGCCTGGAGAGCATTATGCTAAGCGAAATAAGTCAGACAGAGAAAGACAGCTACTGTATGATCTCTCTTATAGATAGAATCTAAAAAAACCAAAAACAAAAAAACCAAGCTCAGAAATAAACAGAACTGAGGAGTGGTTGCCAGGGACAAGGGGTGGGGGTGAGTTGGGGGGGGAGAAATGGGTGAAGTGGGTATTAAATATTAAAAAATCAATAAATAAAAAATAAAAGTATGCTGCCAAATAATTTTTAAAAACCCAATTCTAAAGTAATATCAACCCTGTGTCAATTTCTAAGCCCTGCTGTTCACTGATCTCACCTTCACCAGATTTTTAAAAAGAAGAAGAAAAAGTTTATTGCTTCCTGCTAGAACTTGCTACACATTTGCCACTTTGTAAGAGTAGCACTCTAGGGTTCCAGGCCAGAGTCCTGTTTCTCAGGGAAGATTCTGTTTAGTATAGCAAGGAAGAGCCTGTGTTTGCTCACCTGCACATCAGATTT
Organism: Halichoerus grypus; assembly: GCF_964656455.1. Lineage (NCBI taxonomy): Eukaryota > Metazoa > Chordata > Mammalia > Carnivora > Phocidae > Halichoerus > Halichoerus grypus. Next base: position 136,082,648 of record NC_135720.1, on the reverse strand, counting down.
ACTGGATACACTTTAAATATCTGACAACAGAAGCAGAGTGCTTTCCTTTGGGCTCCCCCATCACGAAACTGTTTACCTTGGATTTTTCTGATGATGCTGCATTCAGCACATTTTAATCTCTTCAATAAAAATGATTTATTACATTACACAAAATACATGCTTCTGAATTATTTCACTGGAGGGGTGAAGAAGCTACTCCTATCTCATGCCAATCATTAGGCATTGGTTGAGAGCTTCTCTCTAGGGTTGTTGATTCCCCGAAACTTCTAGACTACTGCCCCAAAGGAAGAGTAGCTTTCTGTGGATTGCCAAAAACTCTTTGGGCACAGAAACGCAGACCCAGGCAGTTGGAAAGTGTCTGGAGCATGGAGCATGCTGGAAATACACGGTGTCAGGGATATGGGTGGGCTCTGATAGCAAATGCTACACTCATTACTTACTGTCTCATTCATATGTCATTTCAAGCTATTTAAAGATGTAGATTACATACTACTATGTACAATTCTTGAAACAGTTATTCCAAGTATATTCTAGCCATCAATGCAATGAACTGTAAGTTAAATTGCAAGAAGGAAGAAATAGCAGTAAACACATAGAAGTATATCTAAATACTAATAAATGTAGTGACAAATTGAAATTCAACAGACAAAGTGATTCCTTAGAATATTTAAATATTAAAAAACAAATTGAGGGGCGCCTGGGTGACTCAGTCGTTAAGCATCCGCCTTCGGTTCAGGTCATGATCCCAGGGTACTGGGATGGAGCCCCATGTCGGGCTCCTGGCTCAGCGGGGAGCCTGCTTCCCCCTCTCCCTCTGCCCCTCCCCCTGCTCGTGCTCTCTCTCTCTCTCTCTCTGTATCTCTGTGTCTCAAATGAATAAATAAAATCTTTTTAAAAAAAAAAAAGATGCCTTCACTATCTTTAAAAAAAAAAAAATTGATTCAACAGCATTAGCATTCTTGGTTGTTACCAACAGGTGACATTGACCATGATCAGAAAGGGGAGAGTAGAGGTGAATCAAAGTAAACTTATATTACATTTCTTTTTCTTGCAGAAAGTGGAATTTAGAAGTTACAATATATTTCAAATGCAAACGCAAAGAAAACTGTAAACATAAAAGCAAAAAAAAAAAAAATTTCTGGGTCATATTTAAATAAAGACCAAAGTAAAGACTACTCCCCTACTCACAAATCAATTCTACGTAGCCCCCATATTGAAATGATAGTGGAGAGCATCATGGAATCCAAAGGCAGGAATACAGTGGGGCTCCCCAAACAGGTGAAATCTGGAGTGTTAAATCCCTTCCAAACTCACACCTGTCCTACCTTCTCTCCCTTCTCCTTGATGCCTTCCTCACTACTTCTGCAGACTGATATTCTCTCTTTCTCTGGCCCCATTTCACAGAGTCTGACCATCTATATCATATATCCTGATTTCAATGGTACATGTCCAAACCTTTGAAGAGAGATTTCTCTTTTTCACTGGCTTTTTACAATTTTCCCCCCAACATCTTTCCTGGTCTGCTTAGCTGTATTTCATTTCTTGCCAGCTTATCATTCCATTTTCATAAGCCGGAAGAATTCATCTCAATCTTTGATAACATATATAGAGTCAGCCATTCTCTTCTGAAATTCTCTTTTAAGGGTCATTCTATTTCAACTAGAAAAACAAACAAAAAAATAAAACAAAAGCTTGCCCGTCTTCCTTCCTCCCTCCCTCTCCCCTTCTCTCCCTCTCTCCTCCCCCTTCCCCCCACTTCCTTCCTTCCCCCCTTCCTTCCCAAGGCTTTCAGTTTATTATCCACTCTTGAATTTAACTTCTAAAAATTTACACATTGCAATTTTATTTGGTTTTGCAGTCATTCTAGGTCAATTCATAGAACATGATTGGGGTCACTAGGTTTGGTGAATTTGGACAGATACTGCATTATACAAATGCGCAGCGGTGATGCAGTGGGAAAAACAGGATGCAGGGAGTCAGGACGTCTCTGATCAAGGCTGAGACTTTCTAGCACAGAGCTTGCGCAAGTCACTTAATTTCACAAAACATCCATTTTCTTTTCTCCTAAAAGATGAGAAAATGCAGCTGGAGATCTTGGAATTTCTTTTCAGTATGGAAATACTTTTGACTCAAGGAAGACAGCTTATGTCCATGATGAAGTCACAGCAGGTTGACCTACTCTGAGCTCTGATCCCCAAAAACAGCTCTGCTGTTTATCTCTCTTCTGTAGTGTCAAACAGGATTGCTTGAATTTGCTATGTCTGCAAAATCTACTTTGGTAAAATATGGGTGAGGTTGCCCCTATGTGGGATGGTAGGTGTGAAAGAGCTAGAGAGTAAAATCTTAAAACATGAAGCTTCTACAACCAGAAAATGCCCCTTGCAGAGGGCTCCTTCCCAACCCAGGAATAATGCTTTGTGTTAAGAAAGAAGGACTGCCAATAATTAGAAGACACTTTATTTCATTGGCAGCTACCTTAGTGATTACCAAGATTATTCTTGGTGCTCACTTCTACCTAGCGAACTGGTAATTTGTTTAACTAGAGCAGAGGAAATTTTCAAAAGGTGGTTCATATATTTTTGTGAGGTTGTGGGTCAGTAGTGGAATCAGCATTATAAAGGCTCTCTTTCCTTCTCTCTGTTTAGGTTGTGTTTAAATGACGGAGCTGTCCAGCTCAGCTTCCGGAGTGTATTTCTCTCTTCTTGTCACAGAAACATAATTTGATCGGCATTCAAAAAGAGGATCTTTTCTCCCCTTTCAAAATTGTGTGGGTTGAAAAATTCACCATGCTGTCAAGCTTTTCATGACTAATAAATGTTACCTGTATCAAGTCTTCTAATTATCTCCAAGATTTTGGATCTTAGAGCCAGCAATTTCATTATTTCACCATCTGCCAAAGAGTGTGTTTGGCAGGGTTCAGTAGACAAATAGGCGATGTGGATGAAAACTTGACTAATTAAATACTAAACCTAAGTATAAAAATGATACTGTGGAGTTTTGCTTAAGCCAAACCGAGACTTCATTTGTACGCTTAGGTCCATGGCGAATGAAGCACTTACCATGCTTTGCTTACTGACCATGTCATTCACCCCAAGGGAGCTTAAAGAGGAAAAGGGGAATGCTTTGTATGGCAGTTCATGGTCAATTCCTTTGGAGACTAGTTTATTATTTAAATGACTTGTAATTTCAGGTTATTAAAAACGATAAATTAGCACAGGAAGTGAAAAACATAAATAAATTTTAAAAGCCATTTTACATTTGCCCAGAAATAATGTCTGCACTGAGACCTAGGGTGCTCTTAGTGATCCTTATAAATTCTTCTCTATTCATCGCACAAGGAGATGTAAGCAGATGAATCTCAGACTTCCTGAATAGTTTAGCACCTTATAGATGGGGTAAACGGCCTCTAAACAGAAATGCTGCATGCATACCTTTATATAAAAGAGACATGAAAGCAGACCAAGTCTTCCTATGCCATGAAGGTGCCAGATACCATTTTAATGGAGACTTGATATGATAGCATGCCCTGTGCATTGTCCTGGAAAGCCAAGCAGATACTCGTGTCCCTGGTATCTGGTGGTGTACCTGGTCACAGGTGCTTCTGCAGGGGTCCACCTTTGGAACCTGGATTTGAACTCCAACTCTGCCATTTACCATCAAGCCACGAGGAAATTATTTGTTCTCTCCTCTGTGCCTCCGATTCTGCCTCTGTTAAGAAGGGATAATCATACCTATTTCAGTAGATTGATGTGAGGAATACATGAGTTAATATACCTGAAGCCCATAAAACAACGTCTGGCCTATAGTAAGCCCTCAATAAATGTTACTGATATATAAAACATTATTTGTATCATTTAATATAGAAATTCTATTAAGAAAAACTTCTTTTTTTAACAAAATATTTTATTTATTTATTTGAGAGAGAGCACGTGCATGAGTAAGGGGGGAGGGGCAGAGGCAGAGGGAGAAGCAGACTCCTCACTGACCAGGGAGCCCAATGCGGGGCTCCATCCCAGGACCCTGAGATCATGACCTGAGCCGAAGGCAGACGCTTAATTGACTGAGCCACGCAGGCGTCCCTCCTCATAAAAACATTTTAAATAGAGGGATAACACAATAAGAAATTAATGTAGTAGTAAAATTTTTAAACAAATTCTTTAAGAGATTAACTAGATACAAAATATAGATATATACGGGTGCCTGGGCGACTCAGTAGGTTAAGTTCTGCCTTCAGCTCCCGTCATGATCCCAGAATCCTGGGATCGAGCCCCACGTCAGGCTCCCTGCTCAGTGAGGAGTCTGCTTCTCCCTCTCCCTCTGCCCCTCCTCCTGCTTGTGCTCGCTCTTTCTTGTTCTCCCTCTCTCTCTCTCTCATGAATAAATAAAATCTTTTAAAAAATATATAGATATATAGAATCCCCCAAATATAACAATAATATATTAATATGGAACACATATTAAAATTGCATTCTACAGAGAGACAAGGCTTCATCTTTTTAGGCACTTACAGCATATTTTACTATATATAGCTCCTTTATAAAGCTCCAGAGCAAACCACAATCAATTTGGGAAGGTAAAGTTTTAACCAATCACATTCTCATATAGAATCGTTGCCAAAAAAAATTCTGGAACAACAATAATAAAAGGTTCAACAGTACCACCCACAACAGAAATGTCCAGCTTCTTAGAAAAATTAAAACTTATCTGCTAAACACCACTGAGTTCAAATTATAAATTAAAATGTTGGTTATATACCAAGGTTGGCCAGAGTGTAGGAAAATGGGCATGAATATATACTATTGTTGTATGAACTGCTAGAACCTTTTGTGGAGTGCAGTGTGAGAGTACTTATCAAAATTAAACATGTACATACTCCTTGACCTAGGAAACCTACTCCCTGGAATCTATTATAGGGAAATATTTATTAAGATGCAGGCAACAATTTGAGCACAAGAATTGTTACAGCATTTTTAATGTAATGTATTTTATGTGAATAAAAGAATATTTGAAAAAATAAAGAAACTCTAACAGTGGGTACCTTGAAAAGTTGGTTTGAGGTAAGGAAAATAAGAGAATTTATTTCTTTTCAGTTATATATATCTGTACCACTTGAAATTTTATCATTATTAAAGAGCAATAAAATAATGTATTGTTTTCAATTTTAGACTATTTAGGAAATGATCATAATATGATTTTAAAATATCATTATGATATGTGGTCAAAGATCTAGTCACACACCAATTCAGACCCTTGAACGTCAACATTATACTAGAAAGAATGAAAATATGTAAACAAAATATTCAATAATAGAAGTTGACTATGCACAACAAAGCAACTCTGTGAAAAATAAGAAAAAATATTAAAAATGAAAGTTAACAATTAGTGATTTAACAAATACATCCACACATGGGCCTTTGAAAAATTTGATAAAATGGAAAACACTTTGGGGAGACTAGAGAAAATGTAAATACTCGAGATGAGAAGTTAAAAAAACAGAGATATAACTAAAGAGAGAAAAACATAAGCTAATATTTTTTATAACTTTAAGCTACTTTATTTATATGTTTTGATGAAATCCATTGCTTTCTAGAGAGAAGAATAAATTCACAAAACTCATCCCTTTTCCTAAACTATGATAAACCAAAATAAACCAAAAACCAAGATCTACTAAAGGTTCCAGGACCTGATGATATTATAGAAAAGATCTTTCAAAATTTTAAGGACTAGATAGTTCATTAAGTAAATTAAACATAAAACATATGGAAAGCCTTAAAATCTTTTTATCATTATTATTATAACCATTGCTCAAAAACCTATTTTGCAAATGTGTATTTGAAAAATTTGGAAGAAAAATTTCAGGTCAAATCCAAGTATTCCTAGGCCCAAGGAAGATATATTCTGAGAATACAAGGAGGATTTAATATTATAATGTTTCTTAATAAAATAAAGCATGTCAATAAGCTAAAATATATTTTCTAGATCAAGACAAACACTTGCCTTCTTGGAAAACAAAAACATAAACAAACAAACAAAAAAACCCCAGAAACAAAACAAGTCATTTGTTGCAGTACTACATCAGTTCCCAATAAAAATTCTCAGTACATGAGAAATAAAATGGTACTTTCTTAATATTATAATGAATATCTCAACCAACAGCTGCATCATTCCTCAGAGGAACACTAGATCCCCTGTAAAGAATACATTACAGTAATGAATAATAGAATCATACCCTCTCTGGCAGCTGGTGAATTCCTACTCAAGAATTACTTCTTCTTCCCTCTGCTAATAGAACCTCAATATGATTCAGGCACCAAGTGGTCATGTACTGTGTAGGATGCTGGGTCCCTCTCCAGTCCCAGAGCCCGAACTTTGGTAAACCTGAGCCAATTCTGGTAATATTCTGTTTGCCTGGGCAAAGATTGCCCTAGAAAAGAGCAAATGATAACATTCTACAAATGAAATATGAGATGTCTTCTTGTGGGGTTTCTGGGGAAATGGGCAGAACTGATGCTCGAAAGTCACTGTATTCTGGTTTTGGTGGGAGAATGCAAAACCTGATACTAAGGCATCCTCTGGCAACCATGGGGAATGGCCAACTTCCTGAAGATGGCAGAGAGAAAGACGGAAAAAGTCTGGACTTTTTTTTTTATTTTTAGAGAGAGAAAGAGAGAGAGAGACTGAGAGAGAGAATCTCAAGCTGCTCCATGCTCAGTGCAGAGCCCAATGTGAGGTTCAATCTCATGACCCTGAGACCATGACCCTAGCCAAAATCAAGAGTTGAGCGCTTAACTGACTGAGCCATACAGGTGCCCCAGAATCCGGACTTTTTAATGATGTTGCAGAGATACAGTAACCAGCCCTGGAATAATCCTATTTTAGGGTTACTTGAAGTGAAATAATTAATCTTATTTATTGTTTAAGCCACTTTTATATGGGATTTCCATTAAGTAGAGCTGAAGCCATTGATAGACCATGTTTACCAAATTATTAACGTGCTTTGGAGTTATAACAAATTAAATAAAACTGGCAAAACAGACAAAAAAGCTATCTGAGATTTTGACAGAAAATCTTTAGCTTTAGAAAAGGAGAGGAAGCATGATTATTATTTGCCAATAGTGTTACTGTCTCCTTGGAAAACTCAAGTGATATCTGGTGAGTGATCCTGAGACTGCCCCTTTATGGGGCCAGTGTGGTCATTCATCCAGTGCTACTTTTGTAACGAGACTTTTGTTTAAGCACCAGATCTTTCTCTAACATAGTTAAAGCTTTTCGTTTTAGATGTAAACAATAGAACCATTTGAATTTAGAAGCCAATGCTATGTTTGGAACGTAAGAGTACAGTTGAATTACAGCTCAATGAATTTTCACCAAGTGAAAAACTGCAACCACAGTACAGAACAAGAAACAGAATGTTACCAGCATCTCAGAAACCATCACAATAATTTCTTTATCTCTCTACTGCTGATGAGTATTTGGGTTAGAGGGAGGTTTTTTTTAACTATTTATTTTGAAATAACTTTAGACTTATTACAAAGAGTCCCCGTGTACTTTTCACTCAGTGTTCCCCAATGTTAACCTCTTACATAACCATAGTACAGTTATCAAAATGACAAAATAACCTCGGTACTATACTGTTCACTAATTAGGTGCCATTCAGGTATGACCAGTTTTTTGATTACTGTTCTTTTTGTGTTCCAAAATCCAATCCAGAATTCCTCATTATATTTAGTCCTCCTATCTCCTTAGACTCCTTCAATTTGTGACAATCCCCCAGTCTTTCCTTGCCTTTCATGACTTTAACATGTGTTATGCGTCCTCAAGTATTTTGTAGAATGTCCATCAATATCAGTTTATGTGATGTTTTCTCATGCTGCAGTGGAGATTATGCATTTGGGGGATACTGGTATTTAGAAATCAGTATCTGGGCCTTGGGAGCACTTACTGCTCTTGGAGTGTCAGTGTTTCTAGGCCTTCTTACCACACAGGAGTAGAAAATACGTCATGTGTATTAATTCATATATACTCATGCATATCTATCTATCTATCTATCTATCTATCTATCTATCTCTTTACCATCTACCTAATCATAAATTTATCCTAACACTTCTGATTCCAGTCCAGCACCACAAAGTTGATCCTACCATTCCCTCTTTGTTTATTTGTAATGTACAAATATATTTGCTAAATGTGTGACAAATTTACCAACTATGGCATAATGTTTGCCTTTAGTTTTCTCCATTTTTAACTGAATTGTCTCATTATTGAGTTAAGATTCTCTTGTCAAGTAAATGATTTGCAAATATTTTTTCCCACTCTGTGGATGGCTTGCTGCACAAAAGTTCTTAATTTTGATAAATTTCATGTTACCTGTGTTTCCCATTGTCACTTGTGCCTTTTGTGTTGTATCTAAGAAGGCTTTGTCTAATCCAAGGTTACAAGTATTACTTCTCTGTTTTATTTTAAGAGTTTTATAGTTTTTGTTCTTGCATTTAGTTCTATAATTTACTTTGAGTTCATGTTCCTGTATGGTAAAAGCAAAGCATCCAACTTCATTCTTCAACATGTTGCTAGCCAGTTGTCCCAGCACCATTTGTTAAAGAAACTGTTCTTTCCCTCAGTTAATGGTCTTGGCAACCTTGTTAAAAAATCAATCCACCATAAGTGTAAGGATTTATTTCTGGTCTTGTGATTCTGTTCAATTGATCAGTATGTTTATCCTTATGAAAGTAGCACACCATCTTTATATAGTTTTGCAGTAAGTTTTGAAGTTGGGATGAGTGAGTACTTTAACTTTTTTCTTCTGTTTCATTTTTTTTTAAATATACATATATTCTGTATTTCAGTATGAATTTTAGGATCAGCTTATCAATTTTTGCTAAAAAGTCATTATCGGTATTCCCCACCAGAGCAATACATTTGTTACAATCAATAAACCCACACTGACACATTATATTCACCTGAAGTCCATAGTTTAAATTCTGGTTCACTCTTGGTTTTGTACATTCATTGATTGGGTTTGGACAAATGTAGAATGACATGTATTCACCATTCTGGTATCATACAGAGTACTTTCACTGACCTAAAAATCTATGCTCTGTCTATTTATCCCTCCCCACTTCCCCAGCCTCTGATAACCACTGAGATTTTTACTGTCTCTATAGTTTTGCCTTTTCCAGAATGTTATAAAGTTGGAATCCTACAGTATGTAGCCTTTTCAGATTGGCTTCTTTCACTTAGTAATATGCATTTAAGATTCCTCCATGTCTTCTCATGGCCTGATAGTTCATTTCTTTTTAGCCCTGAATAATATTCCATTATATATTTATCCACTCACCTACTGAAGGACATCTTAATTGCTTCCAAGTTTGTCAATTATGAACAAAACTACTATAAACATCCTTGTGCTGATTTTTGTGTGGACATGTTTTCAACTCCTTCAGATAAATACAAAGGAGTGTGATTGCTGGATCTCATGGTAAGAATATGTTTAGTTTTATAATAAATTACCAAACTGTCTCTCAAAGTGTACCATTTTGGAGTCCCACCAGCAATGAATGAGAATTTTTGTTCCACATGCTTGTCAGCATTTGGTGTTGTTGGTGTTCCAGATTTTGGCCATTCTAAGAGGTATGTAGTGGTATTTCATTGCCATTTTAATCTGCATTTTCCTGATGACATATGAGGTGGAACATCTTTTCTTTGCTTATTTTCCATCTGTATATTCTCCTTGGTGAGGTAACAGTTCTGATCTTTTGCCCATTTTTAAATTGGGTTTTTTGTTTTCTTACTATAGAGTTTAAATAAGGGTTTTTTATATATTTTAGGTAACAGTCCCTAATCAGATATATATTTTGCAAAAACTTTCTCCAGACTTTTAATTCCCTTAACAATGTCCTTAATAGAGCAGGTTTTAATTTTAATAAAGTCCAATTTATTATTTTTTTCATGGATCATGCTCTGAGCATTGAATTTAAAATATTATCAATAAACCCAAGATTACCTAAAATTTCTACTATATTATCTTCTAGGAGTTTTATAGTTTTGTATTTTATATTTAGGTCTGTGATTTATTTTGAGTTAATTTTTGTGAGGGATATAAGCTCTGTGTCTAGATTCTTTTTTTGCATGTGGATGTCCAGTTTTTCCAGCACCACTTGTTGAAAAGACTCTTTTGTTCATTGTATTGCCTTTGCTTTTTTTGTCAAAGATCGGTCGACTATATTTATGTGGGTCTATTTCTAGGCTCTCTATTTTGTTCCAGCAATCTATTTTTCTATTCTTTCACCAATACCACACCATCTTGATTATTATTGCTTTATAGTGAAACTTGAGATCAAATAGTGCCAATTCTCGAACTTTGTTGTTTTCCTTCAAAATTGTGTTGGCTATTCTGGATCTTTAGTCTCTCCATATAAACTTAAGAATCAGTTTTTTGTTGTTGTTATTGTTTTGTTATCCACAAGATAACTTACAGGGATTTTGGTTGGTATTGTATTGAATCTATAGTTGAAGTTGGGAAGAACTGATATCTTAATAATATTGAGTCCTCTATCCATGAACATGGACTATCTCTCCATTTCTTTCTTTCTTTTTTGATTTCTTTTATCATGGTTTTGTAGGCTTCCTCACACATACCTTGTATGTATTTTGATAGATTTACACCTAATATTTCCTTTGTGAGGGTGTTCATGTAAATGATACAGAGTTTTCAATTTCAAATTCCATTTGTTCATTGTTATTATATAGGAAAGCAATTTACTTTTTTATATTAACTTTATATCATGCGACCTTGTTATAATGACTTATTAGTTCCAGTTTTCTTGCCTTTTTTTGTTGGTTTTTTTTTGTGTTTTTTTTTTAGGTTTTCTACATAGACGATCATGTCACCTGTGAACAAGAAAGTTTTAGTTCTTCTTTCCCAATCTGTGTAGTTTTCATTTCCTTGTCTTGTCTTATTACATGAGCTAGAAATTCTGATACAATGTTAAAAAAGAGTAGTGAGAAAGGTTTAATGAGTTTTTGTTTTTGTTTTTGTTTTTTTAAGTGACAATTTATCATTTATTCCAACAAACACTGATGGGGGTAGTTATTATGGCTAGATGTGCACACAAAGATGAGTAAATTGTAGTCCCTGGGGACAGCCAGGTCTTCTGTTCTTGGATGACTGAGGACACTGTGCTCATGCTTTTTTAAAAAATTTTTTTAATTTCTATTTAATTAACATATACTGTATTATTAGTTTCTAGAGGTAGAATTTAGTGATTCATCAGTTGCATATAACACCCAGTGCTCATTCCATCAAGTGCCCTCCTTAATGCCCAGCACCCAGTTACCCCGTTCTGCCACCTACCTTCCCTCCAGCACCCCTCAGTTTGTTTCCTAAAGTTAAGAGTCTCTCATAGTTTGCCTCCCTCTCTGTTTTCATCTTATTTTACTTTTTTTTCCCCTTCCCCTATGTTCATCTGTTTTGTTTCTCAAACTCCACATATCAGTGAAATCATATGGTATTTGTCTTTCTCTGACTGACATTTCGTTTAGCATAATACCCTCTAGTTCCATCCATGTCATTGCAAATGGCAAGATTTCATTCTTTTTAATGGCTGAGTAATATTCCTATATATATATATATATATATATATATATAGGAATATGTAATATATATCTCACATCTTCTTATCCATTCATCTGTTGATGGACATCTGGGCTCTTTCCATATTTAGGCTATTGTGGACATTGCTGCTATAAACATTGGGCTGCATGTGCCCCTTCAAATCACAGTGTTTATACCTTTGGATAAATACCAAGTAGTACAGTTTCTGGGTTGTAGGGTAGCTCTATTTTTAACTTTTTGAGGAACCTCCAAACTGTTTTCCAGAGTGGGTATACCAGTTTGCATTCCTACCAACACTGTAAGAGGGTTCCTCTTTTTCCACATCCTTGCCAACATCTGTTGTTTCCTCAGTTGTTAATTTTAGCCATTCTGACCAGTGTGAGGTAGTATCTCATTGTGGTTTTGATTTGTATTTCCCTGATGCTGAATGATGTTGAGCATTTTTTTCATGTGTCTGTCGGCCATTTGCATGTCTCCTTTGGAGAAATGTCTGTTCATGTCTTCTGCCCATTTCTTGACTGGATTATTTGTTTTCTGGGTGTGGAGTTTGATAAGTTCTTTATGGATTTTGGATACTAGCCCTTTATCTGATAAGACATTTGCAAATGTCTACTCCCACTCTGTAGGTTGCTTTTTAATTTTGTTGACTGTTTCCTTTGCTGTGCAAAAGCTTTTTGTCTTGATGAAGTCCCAATAGTTCATTTTTGCTTTTGTTTCTCTTGCCTTTGGAGACGTGTCTAGCAAGAAGTTGCTGTGACCAAGGTCAAAGAGATTGCTGCCTGTATTCTCCATTAGGATTTTGATGTATTTCTGTCTCACATTTAGGTCTTTCATCCATTTTGAATTTATTTTTGTGTATGGTGTAAGAAAGTGGTCCAGTTTCATTCTTCTGCATGTGACTGTCCAATTTTCCCAACAACATTTGTTGAAGAGGCGGTCTTTTTTCCATTGGATATTCTCTCCTGCTTTGTCGAAGATGAGTTGACCATAGAGTTGAGGGTCCATTTCTGGGCTCTCTATTCTGCTCCATTGATCTATGAGTCTTTTTTTGTGCCAGTACCTTAGTGTCTTGATGATGACAGCTTTGTAATAGAGCTTGAAGTCCAGAACTGTGATGCCTCCAGCTTTGGTTTTCTTCTTGCTAGACACGTGTGCTATTTGGCTCATCATTATCTGTCTAGCTGTTCTGACTAATATTATTGCATTTATCAGGGAAATGAATTTCAGCAGTGTTATCAACATTTCAGTCCATGTCTGGGCCACCACTGATTGTAGGAGGTGCAGGCCAGATTATATGTGCTGTCAACAACCCAGGATATTTTCTTTTATTTTTTTAAAGATTTATTTATTTATTTATTTATTTATTTATTTATTTATTTATTTTAGAAAGAGAGAGTGAGAGAAAGAGTGTGAGGAACAGCAGGAGAGAGAGAGAGAGAATCCTAAGCAGATTCTGCTCTCAGTGCAGAGCCCGACATGGGGCTTGATGCCAGGCCTCTGAGATCATGACGTGAGCCAAAATCAAGAGTCAGAGGCTTAACCGACTGAGCCACCCAGGAGCCCCAACATCTCATGATATTTTCATTGTAGAAAAGATGCATTGAAATTTCCATGAGGTCCTCAAGTTTCACTCAAAGATGTAGAAAGTTGGAAATAAAGCTGGCATTGGCTTTGCACAAACACCTTGTCAATGGTTGGTAGATTTCTTTACATCTAAGTTTTCTCAGTTTGTGTGTATTTTTATTTTCACAAATATCTTCAAGTTCTTGCTCTTCCTTCTCCATTTAACAAATAATAGCCTCCCTTTCTTACATCCTTTGGAAATAACCTTTTCCAGCTGTTGTGTTTGCTCTTAAAAGTTATATTCTTCCTCAGGTGTACCTGGGTGGCTTAGTCAGTTAGGTATCTGACTCTTAATCTCAGCTCAGGTCTTGATCTCAGGGTTGTGAGTTTAAGCCCCACATTGGGCTCCACACTGGAAATGGAGCCTACTGAAAAGAAAAGAAAAGAAAAAAAAAGAAAAGAAAAGAAAAGAAAAGAGTTACATTCTTCCTCTGTGTGAAATTACCACATTACTGCAAAAAGATTTTGAGATGGGGGTGCCTGGGTGGCTAAGTTGGTTAAGTGTCTGCCTTCAGCTCAGGTTGTGATCCCAGAGTCCTGGGATCCAGCCCCACGTCAGGCTCCCTGCTCAGTGGGGATTCTGCTTCTCCCTCCCTCAGCTCTGCTCGTGTGCCCCCCCCCCAAATAAATATATAAAATCTTAAAAAAAGAAAAAAAACATTATGGGGATGTATATCAGTCAACCATTGACATACTTAATGGAAAACATAATTTATTTTGAGATATATACATATATACATATATATCCACATACTCTATCTGCCCCCACACACATCTGATTAATGTCTACTCTCATAGAATTGCTGTGAAAAATTATGTAAACTTATGTTTTCCAAAGCCCTTTTATATACCTTTAATTTTACATATGACCATTGTAACTCTCCTTTTAAAAACAAATAATACATGATATGTTAAAAAAAGAAAAAAGAAAAAAATACGTATTTTGTGGTGAGATACATGATTACACATAAGGGAGAAATCATTTTATGCTATTTTTCAATAATTGCCAATGGTTGAGGCAGTGGTAGGGAAAAATCACACTGTAACTAGCATTTTCATTTCTTCAAAGGAACAACAAAGGAGTTTATGCACCCTGTTTTGAAAAGCTATGGTAATACAGACAAGAAACCTGGGGAGGCAGGGACTCCGAGGCAGGGATTGTGGTGTAGCTTGACAGTGAACACAGACCTCTCTCCACCAGTGATTAATTTTCAGATGAGCTGATCACCAGCCAGAGCAGGGAGAGATTCTGAGGGTGCCTTATAGGGAAGAAAAATCAGGCTTTGAGTTCTAGACACCCGGATGTTTGCCTCTTTCAGGTACTGTGCTCCTCTGGTGATACCATTTTGTGAGGGATTTTGTTTAATTTTTCTATCAGCATTTCCCCTCACACTTCAGTAAAATGTAAAATAAACTTACTGGCTGCCAAAACCACGTTTATAAGTAAACGATGATGGAGAGACAAAAGGCAGAGAGGGCTGCACCAGAGGGCCCAGCCTTCCCTAAGTCTTTCTATGATCCTCCTTGAAATGACTAGTAAACACAAATGAAAATATTCAGGAGGAAAAAATAATTTTTAAAAGATTATAAAGCAAAGAGGCCAGCAACAACTATGTGACACAAAATGTTCTGAAGCTGCTTCCCTTCTCTCACTCTCCAAGCTGTTTTGGCTTGGTTTCAGCTTCTAGGTTATGGCTCAAAGGCACCTCTGTCTTTTGGAATCTTGTCTGTGCCAAGAACCCCTGGTCCAGATGCCTCTGGGAGCCTGGCTGGATTCTGGGGAACAGGCATAGGCTCTGGTGACTACAGAGAGGAAAAATATTTTTTTTATTCCAAAGCCTTTTTCCTTCCCCTCAACTGTTCTATCTCTTTCCATTTTCTTCACAGTTTAACATATCCTGAAGTAGGTGAAAAGCAACCAGTAACACAGAATGGTAAGTGAGAAAGAACTTTCCAAAGTCCTGAGACCAAAAAATTAAAGGAAGAACACAAGTGAGGTTTACTAAAGTTTCCAATGAATCCTTCTGATCTCTGTTCCCATATAACCCCTTCAATAATTGCTCCTGTCAACACATAATTTTCTCTTCATCTGAACTTTTACTATTCTTATGGTCTCCATCATTTATGCTGATTCTTTAGATTTTTACTCCAGGATTATCCTTGGAGATTTCAGGTTTTCATGGTCTCATCATAGCATTGTATTTGCTTCTCATAGTTTATACTCCATCTGTTGAAAGCTACTCATAAGTGCCCCTGTCTTGCTTAACTCTTTCAAAGCACAGCATTATAGAATTCTTGCATAAACATGGCTGAGAAAGTCATCTTGGTCCTTCTTCCCCTTCTGGAAATCATATAATAACAACAGATGAACAACAAAAACCTCTAGGAACTCTAATTTTATCAAACACAGAAGGCAGTTATTAAAAAAAAACAAAAACAAAAACAAACACAGGATTTTGGAATTGCAAGCAATTGTCAGAACTCTCCTGGGAGTCAGTAAATCTATGAAATATCAGGACTGAGAAGGAGCCCAACAGCAGTGGAGCTCAGAGGATAATAATAAAATTATAGTGACTGGAAGTGAGGGGCCTCACCTGGAATTTAAAATTTATAACCATTTTTTTGCCAAAAAAAAAAAAAAATTCAGCTGGAACTGAAGTCAACAAGCTATTGATAGAACTTCACCTTTCACTGTGTTTGACCCAAAGAATTCTAGAGGATTTAGAGCTAACCAAAAATTCATACAGATGAGCCATATTTGTAGACAGCTATCTATCTTTGTGGCAGATAAATAAAAATCCATTGTGTAGTGAAAATTCAAAGATTACTCTGGCTGCAGCTTCCACTTTCTCCCACAAAATGTCTAGAGACACTGATCTAAAAATATCCAACTCATTCAATGACGGAGAATGTGAAAAGAACCAGCCAGGCAAACATACAAAATTCTTACATGAAATCATAGGCAAAGAACAGCATCAAAACTCATCCTACAGGGAATAATTATAAGAAAAATGGTGACGTGGTGAATATTTGACCTCAAATTTTTCCAGTAAATAAAAAATTAATTAGTTAATTAATTAAACAGCATCCTTTAAAATTTTAGACCACTAGTCAGTAATACTAGAACTCAGAGAAATATGGGAATTGCAGTTGGAGGAGATAAAAATGACCTGTTAGAACTCAAGAAGAAGTAGAAGAAAAACTAAAATCAGAATAGAAATAAAGATGAAAATTCAAGGAACTCCATCCAGGATACACTGTAGAAAACATAGTAAAGGAAATAGATAATAGAAATGAGACTTATAAATGAAACGTGTTAGAATTAGCAGACTAAAACAACTTTAAAGGTCAGAAATAAAATGATAGATATGAAATGCAGGCAAAAATTTTTTTAAAAATGCGTATCATTGGAATCTCTGAAGAAACAAAAACAACAGAATGGGAACTATCTTATTTTTAAAGAAATAATTAAAGAAAACTTCTCCAAAATGAATCTGTCTTGAATTCTTATGTCGGGAAGACAATGAACACTGAGCAGTGAAGAAAGAGGAACAACACCATAACTATGCTCATAATGCTATTGGGATCTCAAGATTTGAGTGGTCAAGCAAAAAAGATTAATCTACAAATTAGACAAGATATAACAGTCAGGCTGTCTGCATATTTCTCTCTCTCTTTTTAGAGAGGGGGGAGGGGCTTTCTCTAAAAAGTGGGGAAAGGCTGAGGGAGAGGGAGAATCTCAAGCAGACCCCATGCTCAGTGCAGAGCCTGCCCCAGGGATCGATCTCATGACCTTAAGATCATGACCTGAGCCGAAACCAAGAGTCAGACACTCAACCAACTGAGCCACCTAGGTGCCCCTGTCTGCATATTTCTCTACAGCAATGTACAAAGTCAGAAGTCAGTAGAGCAACATATAAAAGATATTCAATAAAAGAGAGGGAGAGGCCCATATTTTATATTAATTTATATTAATATTTATATTTTATATCCGGATAAATTTACCTTCAAGAATAAATTTTTAAGTATGTAAAACCTAAGCTTATTTTAAGGAAACTACCAGTAGATAATCTTCAGCTAAGAAAAGAGTGGGAAATATATGTCAACAAAACTGGTGGTCAGCACTGAATTTATTTACTCATAGGATTAAGGTTAAAACAAATGTGGGTACATATATGCATCTTCTGACAATGTAGATATTAGGTGCCAAAAAAAATTGGAGAGGTGAAACAAGGTGTGTACATTTCTGGGTTGATTAATCTGTGATAGCTCAGGGTAAAAGCTTGATAATAATTGTTAATAAATCACATAAGGGAAGTAGAAGCTTTTTTAATAGTACAAAATAAAACAACAAAGATGAAAATATTGATAAAGAAGATAAAGTGAAGGAAAGAAGGTATAGGAAAAAATACAGGAAAAATTCTACTATTTTTCATGTTAGGCAACTATTAAATACTGCATAAAGAAATATATATCTACTTTATCCTTTTATCTGTTGATGGACAACTGGTCTCTTTCCATATTTTGGCTATTGTGATATTGCTGCTATAAACAAAGATGTGATATGCACACACACACACACACGTACGCACATGCACAATGGAATATCACTCAGCCCTCAGAAAGAATGAAATCTTGCCATTTACAACAACGTGGATGGAACTAGAGGGTACTATGCTAAGTGAAATAAGTCAGTCAGAGAAAGACAAATACCATATGATTTCACTCATATGTGAAATTTAAGAAACAAAACAGATGAACATAGAGGAAGGGAAGGAAAAGCAAAATAAGATGAAAACAGAGAGGGAGACAAACCATAAGAGACTCTTAACCATAGGAAACAAACTGAGGGTTGCTGGAGCGGAGGGGGGTGGCGGGATGGGGTAACTGGGTGATGGGCATTAAGGAGGGCACTGGATGGAATGAACATGGATGCCATATGCAACTGATGAATCACTAAATTCAACCCCTGAAACTAATAATACAGCATAGGTTAACTAAACTGAATTTAAATAGAAGGAAAAAAAGAAATATATATCCAAAGACATATCATTCTAAAAGGTGTAAGGCGTTATCCCATTGTGGTTTTGATTTGCATTTCCCTGACAATTAGTGACGACCATCTGTATGTCTTCTTTGGAAAAATGTCTCTTCAGTTCTTCTGCCCGTTTTTTAATCAGATTGTTTGTTTTTTTGGTATTGAGTTGTATAAGTTCCTTATATATTTTGGATATTAAGATAAAGTAGGGACCAGCAAACCACAGCTTATGGGCCAAATCTGGTCCATTGCCTGTTTTTATGTCACCTACAAAATCAGAATGGTTTTTCCCTTTTTTTCTAACGGTTAAAAAAAATCAAAAGGAAGATAACAGTTCATGATATATGAAAATTGTAAAAAAGTCAAAATTCAATATCCATAAAAGAGTTTTATGTGTACACAGACATACTCATCCATCTACATATTGTCTGTGGCAGCTCTTGTGTTATAATGGCAGAGCTGATTAATTGTGACAGAGACCCTGTGGCCTGTATTTTCCAATTATAGTGAATTAGCAAAATGATAGATCTAATATGTAAAGACAAAACCTCTTTCGTTTTCTTTAAAGATTTTTATTTATTTATTTCGGAAAGAGTGTGCAAGTGAGCCAGGGGGAGGGGCAGATGGAGAGGGACAAGCAGAGTCCCCACTGAGCTGAGCGCAGTGCCCGACTCAGGACTCAGTCCCATAACTCCCAGATCATGACCTGAGCTGACCAAGAGTTGGTTGCTCAACCAGTTGCACCACCCAGGCACCCCCAAAATCTGCTTGTTTTTTTTTTTTTAAGATAACCAATCATTAGCTAACTTAATCAGGAAAAAAATGAGAAAAGCTACAATCAAAAACAAACAATGAAACACAACTGAACAGTAAAGAGAGAACAAACCACACAGGAACTGAAGAAATTTAAGATTCATGAACAGACTAGATTTTAAAAATTGCATGAAATAGATTTTTTTAGAAAAAGATAATTTAGATAAAATGGCATCAAGAAATATAAAAAATCTAAAGAGAAACGTTCCAATTGAAGCAATGGATAAAATTATCAAAGGGTTACTCCCAGCAAAACTGCAGGTTTAGACACTTTCATAAGGGAATTTAAAAAGTAAATAACACCACGGCTATTTAAACTGTTCTAGAGAATGGTAGACAAAAGAAAACCTTCCAATTCTTTCTGGAAAGAGGGAATGCAATTGATAGTGAAACCTGATAAAGATGCTGCGTGCACAAATAAAACTATAGATCAATCTCAGTTATAAATAAGGATGGACCTGTGCTAAGGAACATGGTAGTGAATGCAATCCAAAAGCATAAAAAGAATCATTATTTTGACAGGGGAATGTATTCTAGAAGTCCAAGAATGGTTCATTATTAAGATATATGTTAAAATATAGCTTATAATGTTGGGGGAAAAATGATCATTTCCATACATGCCGAAAAGTCATTTGATAAAATACAATAGCTATTCTTCACGGACACATTCAGTTAAATCAGGATGGATGGACACCTTTTAAATGCAGTAAACATATATTCATCTCAATCTAGAAGTCAGCATCGTGCTCAGTAGAGATATACTAAGAGGTATTCCTCCTCAAATCAAGATCAAGACAAGAATGCTGCCACTTCTATTATCCCACAAAGTACCAGCATAGCTAGTCAATAAAATCAGACAAGATAAAGGAAAATAAGAAGCATAAACATTGTAAAAATATAAAAGTGTGAAGATAATATGATGGTGCATTTGAAAATCAACCAAAACACTGCAAAGAATGAGAGAGTTTAGGGAAGTAAGAGGATATAAACATTAATAAATGGAAAGTAATAAAGTAATAAATGTACAAAAAGCAAGCATTTAGAACACATCACGGGAAAAGCATTTAAAACAACAAAAGTAAGCAAAACAATATTTCTAGAAATAAACTTAATGAAAAATACATACACAAACCCATATGAAGAAAAATTAAAACACTTCTCAAATGTGAAGGCAAATAGGGACTTTTCAATAAATGATGTTAGTATAACCCATCTGGGGAAAATTGTTGAACCCGTATTGCATACCCAACATCAGGATCAATTTCAAATGGAATTTTTTGTTCACATTAAAGAAATGAAGTCCTAAAAGTTCTAGGGGAAAAAAGGGCAGAATTCATTTGTAAACCCGAAGTGGGAAAGTCCTATCTAACCAACAACACCAACTCTAAATTGTAAAAGACAACATAAGAAAACAGAAAAGAAACGTCCACAACCAAATGCAAACAAAGCAAACACCATGAATAAAGTCAAGATAGATATAAGTCAGGGGAAGAGAATTGCAACTCATATCATAGGCACGGAGATTTTTTTCTTAATGTATAGCCTCTTCAAGTCATTAATAAAAGACAAACAGTTGAGTAGAAAAAAATGAAGAATGGTTTAAATAGTTTACATGCAAAAAGCTTACAAAAACCCTTCAACGTATAACAAGTATATAAGTATACTTTAGTAAGTAAAACTGCATAGATATACCATTTTTTTTAATGCATAGGGTTAACGCCAATGCTAAAGCTTCTAGCTCTTCACTGGAGAAGCTGAGGGAAAATAGGCACTCTCACACATTGCTGATGGAAACGTGTTGTCACAGAGCTTCCCAACCACTGTGCTGGAAGGGGCTGGCCTCCTCAGGTCTCTGGCAGCTGGATAGTTTCTCGCTAGTGAGACCTCCCAAGTTTGTTCCGCTGGCCACAAGTCACTTTTGTAGGGCTTCAAATCCCTTCCAGTTTATCCCAAGTGCTAATGGTTTTATTTACTATGAGGGTTAACGATGCGAAAAAGCTTTCCTATAGGAAGCCTGGAAATGGTACGATTATTACGGAGGGCAATTTGATAATACCTGTCAAAATGATAAATTTGGATAACTTTTGACCTGTTTCCAATTTGGGAATTAATCCCGTAGATACACTTGCAGACATGTTCAATGAAATGTATTCACGTTATCCAGGGTATCAATACCTGTAATAGCAAAATATTGGAAAGAATCCGGACGTCCATAAGGAGTTTACTAGGGATTAGACAGATTATGATCATCCAAGCAATGGGCCACTAGGCAGTGACATTAAAAACAGAGAAAGAAAGAAAAATTATATGCTAATATGGAAAGATCTCCAAGTAAATTATTAATCCAAAAAAAAGGAGATGCAGAGCAGTGTACATAGTACACTAACTTTAGTCTAAAAACAGAGGGTAATAGTATATATTCATTTTGCTAGCATGCACATTAAGAAACTCTGAAGGATACATAGTAGAGAGTGCCTCCCTGGAGTAGGTGATGTGAATTGACAGGTAAATGGGGATCGGAGTCAGAAGTAAGACATTCCACCATATGTATTTCTGTATTTTTAAACTGTTTTTGATTTTTGAACAATTAAATATATTATATTACCATATTGAAACTATTAAAATGAAAACAATGCAGCAGTACCTATTTCCAAAGCAAGGAATTAGGACAAGGGATAGAATTGGTGAAAACAACCATTATGTCAACTTTCAGACATAAAGGAATGTATATTGAATCCCTCAGGGCATGTCCTGGTCAGGAGGTGGCAAATGTCCTCCTAAACAGCTTTCCCCAAGCCGCTGGTAATGGAGCACTCGGGTCTGATGTTTTAAGGAGATGAGACAATAGGCCCTTTTCTGAACTATTTGCCTTCCCCTCAGTCAGGTTCAAAGCAGCCTCATATTGATAGTTTTTGTTTTTTTTTTTTTTTTAACAAAAGCTAGAATTAATACCTTTGGATAGAAAGTTGAGTCAAATCATTATTCTAAGGCAATAGGGAGGTGTGGGGATCCCAGACTCTAGGGGAGCCTATTGGGTATGAGTCTAGATTCTGTGTTTAAAGATTTATTTATGTATTTACTTATTTGTGTGTGTGTGAGAGAGAGAGAGAGCACAAGCAGGGGGAACAGCAGAGGGAGAGGGAGAAGCAGACTCCCCGCTGAGCAGGGAGCCCGAAGCGATGCGGGACTCCACCCCAGGCCCTGGGATCATGACCTGAGCAGAAGGCAGATGCTTTATTGACTGACCCCCCAGGTTCTGTGTTTAGAAACATTCCTACATTCCGTAAAATGAGGATCAGGAAGAGAGAAACCTTAATCTTACTTACCTCTGAGCACACCTAAGATTTAGCACATATAGAGCATAGGGGAGCGTGTGTACCACTTAGAAAGTGCTCCTTAAGTATTAGTTACTATTCTTTGTGTTATGCAAGTCTTGTCATGGTCAGTGATGTCTCCCCCTGTGAGCCCACAAACACCCTGGAGCCCTACCGTACATTTCTTCTTCACTCGCCACAGTGCCTAGGAAAGTACTAGGTATGACATGTTGCTTTTTAAATTAACTTGGAGAGCAACCACCAAACTCGTTTTTTGACCCTTTAGTTATTTTTCAAAGGACAACTAAAGGTAAAGCTTATGATGACAGGTTGTCTCCTGGTTTTAAACTAGGACGGCGCAGTGACTGAAAACACACGCCTTGGAATCAGACGGCTAGAGAACATGTCCCAGCTCTACCAATTACTTACATCTCCATGTTTCAGATCCTTGCTCCAGTCAGCTTAATGCCAGGCTCACCAGGGTGTCATGAGAATAACGAGATGCTGCTTGTGCACTGCTTGGCAAAAAATAGCAGGTGCCAATTATGTAGGTGCTATTATTTTTTTTCTTTTAATATGTCATCACGGTCCTGCTCAGACACATCTAACACCCAGTAAATAAGAGGAGGAAAAAAAACGGAATCCAAAGGCAAATCCCCCAAATTAATGCATACTATTCACATCGAAGGGAAGGCTGAGGTTAATTTTTGGGGGAAAACTTCCATCTTGTCCATCAGAATCGGTAACATTTTCTAACTTCTGAGGTTCATTATACTCTCTCCAAACTCTATGATACTTCAATTGTGTTTTATGCCTTAGATCTTGGGTCTTAGAGGAATACTCTTTTTATAAATAGCACAAGGTCACATGTTACAAAAGCCTGACAATTCCCAGGGGATATTCATGTGAGGGGGCTGCAGCTGTCCCAGATTCTGCTGATGAAACCTTTGTTTCTCTTCTTTGCCCCAACACTATTAAATGTTCATTTAGTGAATTTTATTTTACTGTAATAATAATCCACACTAAGTTCAGAAATGTGACCGTCTTGCTCACCGCTCCTCTTGCTGTTCTCCAAACCTTCTGGTGAAAGGCCTTTATACAATTTGCCAAAAGGCAGATCTTCATAAGCTGCCTCCCTGCTGTTTGAGTTCAGCACCTCGGAATAAATGTACAGGCCATGATGATAACTTGAGTGTCATTAAGTGGAATTCTGCCCGAGCCACATCTCTGGAGTCCTGGCTATCTGATTATGGACTTCTGGGGTATTCCGTGCCACTTCTTTTCAGTCTCAATCTGTTCCAAGTCTGTGGGGAGACCACCGTGATGAAATGCTATCTCGAGTGAACGTAAAATTAAATCATCTACTGTATCATGCAAGCCTCGGATTATTAAATGTACCATAGTGGATAGACCATCTGTCATGATAGAAACTGTTTTGATCAAAAATATATATGTCTGGGAGTTTAGAGCAAATTTCATACCATAGTAAAAGATTTGTATCCCAGTTACAGAGACGCCTAGTGTCTAGATAAGTATTGTTAGAAATATGCATATGCACATCTATCGCTGGAAATATATGTCTGTGTGTATGTATAGGTCTATGTATATGTGTGTCTGGGTCTCATTTTCACCAGTTCTATTTTGGGGTAATGACATCTCATCGTGTAGGTATTACACACTTCTCTATGGTGTAAAGATCGAATAAGAAAGTCAATTAAAAGCTTCATTTCAGTGTCTTGGTCAGAATGTAAAAAAACTGTATTAAGTGTTTTCAGAGCCTGTGTACACCCTTTTGCACACATAGCACCTTTCAAGTTCTACTTCTTGGCTTGGGGCAAAAATAACGTCCCAAGACAGGCTGGCAGAAGTAGCTAATGGGGTAAATGACGCAATATTAACTAGAGGGACAGTAGGAATCTTGGAGTGAAAAGCAGCTTAAATGTCATTTTTTCAGTCAAGTGCCTTTTATATAAATAAGGTATACCTTGGGTTTCTTGACTCAACACCCTGTCCTTTGTTCCACTTTTCAGAGGCTCTGTTGGCAGGATTTCATCCGGTAGAAAGAGCTATAATGCGGACATAACAAGGCATGTATTCTGGGGCGTCTGCCACCATTTTGCTATAACCACCCATTCTATAGCAGATATTGTATATCCCTTGAAAGCAAAGACTGTGACTTATTCATCTTTGTTTTTCGATAAGTGCTTATGTAATGCTTTCCACGTACAAGACTCCTAATAAATGTTTGGTGGATATATTAATGGTTTCTTTAGAAAATCTAATTGTATGAATTATAACATATAATTCATATAATTAAAGGAATATTCTACTTGGTGTTATAGCTTCCTTGCAGATTTGTGTTGTTTAATAAAGCATGAGATTCATGGAGTAATTGGAGTTTGCTGTTTTTCCATATGGCTTTGATGTAGATAATTCCCATAAGGAATAGATAGAAAGAAGAATTTAATTAATGCTTCTCTTTAGGTCAGTTTTTCCAGAAGACTTTGTCAATGGTTAAACATCAAATACAAATGCTACATGGCTCTTTCCTCCCAATATTTCTTTTTAAAGAATTTATTTATTTACTTGTCAGAGAAAGAGAGAGCACAAGCAGGGGGAGTGGCAGGCAGAGGGAGAAGCAGGCTCCCCACTAAGCAAGGAGCCCCATGCAGGGGCTCAATCCCAAACCCTGGGATTATGACCTGAGCTGAAGGCAGACGCTTAATGACTGAGCCACCGAGGTGCTCCTCCTCCCAATATTTTTGCTATTGGTTTTAGTTTCTAAGTGATATATATTCATTAGGATGTTGCATTGTAAAATTAAATTTTCATTTACTAGCACCTAAACTCCTACAAAAATGTCTTTGAGAGACTATGATACTAAGTGTTGACAAGGATGCAAAGCAACTGGAATTCTCAGATGTTGCTGGTTGTGATACAAAATGGTACAACTACTTTGGGAAACAGTGTGGCAGTTTCTCATAAAGTTCAATAATACGCATTTACTATATGACCAAGAAAAAAAATGTTTAAGTATTTTTCCAAGAGAAATGGAAATAAATGTTACAGAAAAACCTCTATGTGAATGTTCAGACTTATAAAAAAAATGGAAACCACCCAAATGTCCCTCAAATGGTGATATATCCCTACAATAGAATAATATGTGGCAATTAAAAAAGGAACAAATGTACATAATAACAACTTGGATAAATTTTAAAGGCATTATGCTAAATAAAAGTCAGATTCAAATGTACCATATGATTCCTTTTATTTGACCTCCAGGAAAAGGAAAAACTATAGGGACTGGAAATTCATCAGTAGTTGGCCAGAGGTATTTGCTGAGTGAGAGGGAAGGGATTTGAGCAAGGAAAGACCACAAAGGGACCTGAGAGAAATTTTAGTCATGATAGAAATATATATATAATTCTTGATTATGGTAATGGTTACATGACATTTGTCAAAACCCACAGACTATTTCTCTAAAAACAGGTGAATTTTACTCTATGTAAATCCTACCTGATGAAACAGAGAAAGATAGCAACGTACTATTATGCTGTTTAGTAATAATAAGTATTATATTGAATTTTCCTTGAATTTAATTATAGAAGGAAAATTGAGGGAAGACAAAAGGAAAGCTGAAATTCTGCTTTATTATTCTATGTAACAGATAGATTTATCATTTCCTAAAAGATCATTTTAAGATTAAGGAAATCTGTGAAAAACTGTGAGAAACAAGTATCAGTATTGTTTTGGGGCATGTTTTCCCTGGACAAAGAGCAGACTGACTCCCAGCAAGGAAAGATGAGAACACTAACGCTCATGCCACTGTCCCCATCTGTCCCCTCTTTCTCTTGTTAATTATTTGCTTCATATTCTCAAAGTTTCTTTCGTTTACATCCTATTTTATAACAACAAACTGCAAATTTTTTAGTGTTAATTCTGTATTAAAGAAGATTCCATACACACACCCTCTAAATCCTGTCTTCTTCAATTCTTTATTTTCAGTAATTTCACCAATTGTTTAAATTTTGCCCTCATATGGGTGGGTTTGGTTCTGTTTTGTTGTTTTTCAGTTACAATGAGCACATCAGCACTGGGTCGTGTAGTGGTAATCCATGAATTTCTTTCACATTTTTGAATTCTGCCTTTTGCCTTTAGATTTGAATTACATCATTCTGGAGCTTCATTTTCTTTGTCACAATTTCTTTCATCCAGAACTTTGTGGAAAAATATCTGACTCCCATTCATTGAATATTGCTGAAGAGAAATCTATTCTTCCTTCTTGACGGTCACTCACTTTTTCTGTCAGGATTCCAGAAGAATTCTTTATTTTTCCTCGAAGTCCAATACAGCAAGATGTGTCTTGACTTATAGCGTGCTTTTTTAATTTGCAAATTTAGATAATTTTTTTCCAAAATAAATTTCTTAATATCTTTGAATGTTTTTTCTTCTCAATTTGCTGAGTTTTAAATTCATGGATGCCCAATTACTGTACATAGGATCATTCTTCTCTGTCTTCCATTTCTATTAGCTTTTCTCTCTTGCCTTAATTTCTACATTTTTCATGAGCCTTCACTGTACTTACCTCAGACCTTTCTCTTTGTAATTGTCAATATGTATGCCATGGTTCTTGCTGTTTCTAATTTATTTGTTAGTTCTTTAATGATATTAATTTTGTCCCTCATTTGTTTGTGTAGGCCTGGAACCTCTTTTCCTTTTCATGCTGGATATATTAAATTTGTGTTCTTAGGAAGATTTTTTATGGAACAAAATTTGTATATGGAATTATGTAATGTGAATAAATCCTCTGAAGTAATTTATCTGATGCCAGAGTTCACCCCATCTACAGGGAGGTGTGTCCCATTGCCATGAGAAGCTATTCTCAGCATCTAAGAATCCCCCCCCCCCCAGACTGATATAAGGCCCTGGAGCCTTGACATCCTTCTTGCAGTCTCTGGACTCTTCCCACTTCATTCCTTTCTCCCCAGCAGCTGTTGCCACTACTTCCTAGGAAGCGGAGGGAAGTCACAGATAAGAATGAATCTTTTAAACTCAGGGGTATTGGTGAGAATGCTAAGGTTGGGTTGACTCATCAGTGTAGTATTTGCAGGTGAGGGTAGTAATTATTGGTGCCAAGCTCCTTTGCATTGTGCCTCTATGCCAAGTTCCTGCATTCATTTCCTTGGTTTTTGCTCCTTGACATTTATGACATTTGGTCATCCTTTCATAATGGGTCAATGTAAGGGATTACTGCATTACTGCTTTTAGGACACCATCATTGCCCTGGATCCTGTTCTCCAGTCTGGTGCTACCTGACTCTTTGAAATATAAAGACAAAAGAGAATGAGCTGCACAGTTATTTCAGGTGCAGACCATAAACTCTAATTACAAAGTATCTTTCCTCAACAAGTCTTTGACCCCAACACTAGAAATTGTCCTAAAAAATCTATTTCGTTCACTCCAGTACATAAAGTGTGCATGTGGTTGAGGGAACCATTAAAAAAAAAGGATTTCTGGTGAAATTCAGAGTGGCACTCTGAAAAACATGCTTTATTGTGTTGATACTTATAAATGTCTGGGGACGATGAGCACACTACAAGTAGTTCTTTAATCTAGGAGGTTGTCTGCGCTTTATGCCCAGCTCACTACATAAACACATTAGCCAGACGCTTTCTCAGATATTCTCTGCTTTTGCTGTTTTGACATGACCACTGACAAAATGCTTCTGGCTTCCAGTGTTGGGCCAAAACTTACACTGCTAAACCCTCTTGCAGCTGTATTTCCCCATAGTTGTGATGCAATGCTTTGAGAAGGCCACATAAATACAGTCTTGTCACAGATCTGGAGGTCACTGGTTGATCTGCATAAGGATCTCATGGGAGGTGCTGAGCCTTGAACATTAATCTTGTAGAAAACTTGAGAGCCCTGAAGATTACGTTGGAGACTGCTGGTCTAGTGGTGCACAGTGTTGGTGCTCAGTCTATACTCCATAATTGATTAATTTTCCTTCTGGAACCTTACAAAGACCTATGGCAAAAACAAATAACAGGATCATTTCCCTTAACCTCACCCTAGTGTGCTTTTCTATTAAGCTCAGAGAAATGAAAACAAACCAATTTATTATTCTTGGAATGAAAAATTCACATTTTGGGTTGATTTTTGCCTGTGTGACAAACCAAATTTAAGAGGGTACTTATAATCAGATACTAAACCTGAAATGGATTTTCAGAGAGAATTACTTTGCTCATGCCATTATCATTCCCTTCCAAAAAAACAGACTAACACAATAAAAATTTCAAATAATTGGTTGAAGTTCTTCCTAGTTTTCGAAGATGAAAGAAGAGTTCATTATCATCTCTAGAAAGTGCTCTTAAATTCAACTTAACTTTATCCAACGTTCTCCTAAGATAATGGATTTCCAGAGCTGTGGAAAGGACAACTTTGTGCATTGTAAGCAGCTGATGGTGGAGACGTTAGTATTAGTGAAACGGGCTTATAGCAATACTCTCTCCTGTCCTCCAGTCTTCTGGCCCCTTCGTAACCACCTGACTCTCTTCAGCTGGATGACGAAGAACAATTGCTGTGGTCAGCAAGATAAGGATTGCAATCCTTTTGGACAACCCCATATGTTAACCAAGTTAAAGCCAGATGCAAGTGAGAGAAGAGGAGCTAAGAAAAGAGTTGTTTTTTCAAGGTCATGCTATACTTCTTCAAGGTCATGCTATATAGGCCGTTATCTAAGTTATAAGCTATATCCACCTGCTTCCTTGGGAAAATAAAACCTAATCTCTTTGCAATGTGCTTAGGTCTGCAAACTCTAAGAAAATGGAGATGCATCTTTCAACTAGAAAAAAATGTAGAGGAAGGCTTTTCTTCCCACCAAACAGGAAAGGTCTGTGCAAGCCCCAGTCCCTCCTTAGTTTGCTGTGTTTGCTGGCATCATGGGCCATTGGCAGCATCTTGGTTGAGGTAACATAACACGAAAATTCTGGCCTGGGCCTGCATATGAACCTTGTTGAAGAATGGCAGGGGGAGCTGTTATTGCTATAAAAAGAGAAAGAATCTTTCTCATTCACTTCAGAACTGTAGGAATGAAGAAAAAAAAAAACTTCACAAGACAACAGGCTGAATACCAAAAAAAATGCAATTATCTTTTATTCATTCATATTCCATTTAGTAAAAGAAAAATTATATGCTGTTGGGCTTGGTACCCTTTAAAACATTGAAAAATCAATCAATCAAATAAATTAGGTACTCTGGAATTTTACAGCCGATGCCAAGGACATGCCATAGGGATTGCTTATGAATTCAGAACTATTTTTTTCTAAGATATATTGCATTAAAAACATTTTGAAATGATTTGAAGCAATACAATATAATAAAAATAAATGTAGAAGGAGAAATTAAAACAACTGGGCAGGGGCTTTATTTAGAAGGGGCAAAAAAAAAAAAAAAAAATCCATGCAGAGCTTGGCCCTGTTACATTTCAAATGTGGTTATCAGGGCTTTATTTTTCAAAAGAAACTTCAAATAGAGTGAAGTCTGCGAAAGCCCATGGGTGGCCTTGTTGTACAGTGTGGGGAAGTCTTTGTCACATACTTCTCAGCCTGAGAATTCATTATACAGAATCAACAACTCTTCCCCAGGCAGTGTCCATATTCCCTGGTAATTCTAAGGTCAGTCTCCGGGACTAAAGCCCAGGGCAAGTGCTCCATGGACTTAGCGATCAATGTGAAGGCATCATTTGTGCCCCTGTGTTATTTTGTCTGTCTATCTGGCTATCTGGAGATGTAATTATTCATTTGTATGCTGATTGTCTTTGGGGGACACCTGCACACATATTTTAACCCACACATTTATCACTTGCTTTTGTATTTTCTGCTATCAGAGCTTTAGCGTCTAAAGATATTTCTTAGTTAACACTTTTTTGTGCTCTTCTTTTTTTTTAAGATTTTATTTATTTATTTGAGAGAGAGAGTGAGCAAGAGAGAGAGAGAGCATGAGCAGGGGGAGGAGCAAAGGGAGAGGGAGAAGCAGACTCCCTAGTGAGCAGGGAGCCCGATGTGGGGCTCAATGCAGGGCTCGATCCTGGGAGTGCAGGTTCATGACCTGAGCTGAAGGCAGACACTTAACTGACAGAGCTCTTCTAATACAAAAGTCAACATACATAAATTGGAAGTACTATATGATGCTGAAATACTCCTAAGCTTTGCAAGAATAAGCAGATTCTATTCAGTGTCATTTGAGTGGAAATATTACTTTAGTCATATTCTAAAATTAAAAAAAAATGTTAACCCATATATGTTACATTTGGGAATTCTCTTTATTGGAGAGTTGATTATTCATCACGTATAATTTTTTAACTCTTTTTGGTAAAAGAATTCATTTTACACTAATGTGATATCTACTTATTTAAATATTTATGTCTTAGTTACTTACATCATTGGACAAACAATATCATGATAGTTGAAAAGTGTTTCTGGGTTCTGTAACACAGAGAACAAGGGTTCTTTATGTTAATATAAGCAGGGACATTGTGGTTGTGGGAAAGTCACCAACAGAATAATAGAGAGGAGAGAGCAGGGACTCATCAAGAGAAGAGAGAGCCCAGCATCATGGTGGGACACCAAATCCAGGAAGATGAGGATAATAGCGAACATTTCCTAGAGACAAGAACGTGAGATTGGCCAAGGATTATAAAGGACAAGTAGCTTTCTTGATTGTTCTGTAATGTAATATAGCAGTATGTAGCCTCGGGCCATCAGTAGTATCCGCTGTACACTTATCTTTAGGCCAGTGTTACTCTGGAGATTGAAGGCACCATGGCTTTTTCCCATGATGATAGAAGGTTGAAAGGAAGAGCATCTTTAGGAAATCAAGTGTGGAGACTGAGAACAGAAATAGGATATAAAGCCAATGCTATATGATTTCCAGAGGACCAGATGTAAGGTAAGGTAAGTGGGAGAAATATCATTCCTCAAGAAATCCTCAGCAGAGGTAGATGAGGTATTGGGTACTCTACATGGGACAGGGGTGTAAGCCAATATTATTTACATTGTAAAATATTTAAAAGCCTTTAGAGAACCCAAAAGTGTGCAGGTTACATTAAGTTATCTCAAAAGCCTTAGTAAAATTCTATTCAGGGGAACACAAAAGCCTCTCAAGGCAGGGAGAAATTGATTGTAACTAAAGTAAAACCCCAATGCACAGATCATACTAATCTGAATACAAGACAAGGGGAGTAAGAGGGCACTGAATCCAGGAACTTGGTGGAAAAGAAGGTTGAAGTCAGCACTGAATGAAAAGGAGGAGTTGTTGGTGAGGCTTCTGGGACTAATTCCTTTCTATAAATGTCATTGTGTGCATTCTAACTTGAAGATGCAGGAGGACTCTACCTTCCCGCCATTATAATTCTGCCAAGACTTAAAGCACTAGTTACTTGGGGGTGTGAGATGGTTGTTTTATGATGAAATTATGTTTTTATGAGCAAACTGCAATGGTATAACTTCTGTGGGGCCGGCTCTCCCATGTGTGACAGAGGACAAATTACCAACCAATCTGAGATTCTTTTTCCTCATACGCAAAATAGTTTATTAACAGGCAATTCAAACAACTGTTATAGGATTAAATGTGAAAAGTACATAATCCAGAGCCTGGTTGGACAGGGATACATTAGTGTCATCACCAAAGGTTCCTGAGGAGGAGGCATACTTTAAAGTCCATCGTCCGGCAGGAAATGGTTAACCGGGCCATTGACCATGGCTCACAGGGTATTAATCACCACAGCTGGGACCAGGATGCCAAGGCTAAGGGAGATAAGGGAAGTATGAAAATAGGAATAGAGAAAAGTCAGCATGTCCTAGAGTATGGCTTGACTTTGGGGGTTCGAAGTCAAGAAAGGTCCCTGAGACTGGCCAGTCTCTTGAGGAGCTCCAGTGCCTGAAAAGTGCATTTCATTAGAGCCCACTTCAAAAAAGCAGCTCCAATTGGTTAATCAATGGAGGCAATGCACTTGAGTATCTTTTGAGTCATTATCAGGATCATATTGTATCACTTCTCATGACTACCTTAGGTAACCATTAAAATCTCAATAATTTTCAATAAATCTTCAGAATTGCTTTCCAAAATCAACTGCATCTATTCCTCAGATCTGCCTCAGGCCATAGCCTAGACCAAAACTGGGATATTATGGCTCCACACAAAGAACATTCTACCAAGAGTAGGATGACTCTGGTTTCCCCTTTCACTCCCCTTCTTTAGACCTTCTAACCTTCTACCTGTCTTGTTCTATGAACTTTGGAGTTAGATTTTGGCTCTATCTTTGAGACTTACATGCCTTTGGCAAGCCTCAATTTCTTGGCCAATGCTATAGGATTTCCAGAGGACCAGATGGCAATAATATGATGGCAAGTGCCTTGAAAAGTAAAAGTGTTATCCAACAAAAGCCACTTGATATGGGAGAGTTTTGAGGGCAAGTGGTAAATGCGTTTCCTCCCATAGGCAAAACAAAGACCTGTTTCTTATTTGCCATCTTCCTCCTTTAGTTTCCAATTCTCCTTGCTGCTCTTGTCTTAACACATAAATTTGTTCATTGTTAGCCTCGGATTTGTACAGGAGCCTCTGCTAGGGATGCACATTGGTTTTCCTCCTTATTTCAGTACCTCAGTAGGAAGGAATGGTGGCTGACTGAAAACACTGCTTCTCTCTGTAATGATTGGCACATTGCAGTCAGGCACCATCTTTCTTCTGATGCGGTTGGTAATAAAGGAGAGACTAGACAGGAATGGCTTCTAATGAATCCCAAACTTGGATGCAGGGAAGTATTTGGCCACTTTGGAGGAAGGGCCTTAGAAGCCAATGATAACTCTTTAAACATTTACTATCAGAAAATTAACTGGAAAGTGTCCTGGATAGCATCAGAGCACCAAGATGTTGAACCCACATTGCTCTCCGAAAGAGTGGAAGAACATTATGATGTGCTCATAAAAATAAATGTATTAAATTTATAGGCAGTCCCTAAAATAACGACATCTGTTATTTAAGCCCATACATCTTGGGCAAATGCACCATGGCTTCTTTCAAGAGTCGTATGACCCATATGGACACCGACGTCTAGTGTGTAATAGGTCCTTTACAATTTTTGATAAAGTAGTATGTTAATAAAAAAATGTTTGTATAACTTGGGTCAGTGGTTTCTCATTTCTTATGTTTCATTTAAAAGAGTATTATACTTATTAATGGAGAAAATCCTTATGTGCTTTTACAGATACCCACATATCTTATCCAACAATTGGAAAAAATACAGGGCCTACAGTCAGAGAATAACCTGACTTAAAATCTGGCCTGCCACTAACATACTATAAAGCTTCAATTTATTCACCTCTAAATTGAAAGATTGGGCTTGAACATTCTATTCTCCTACATGCCATATAATCTTATACAAATACATACAAATAAGCATATCCTGGCTGATAGTTAAGGGAAAATCTTGGAATCTGCAGATGGTACAGGCCAAGTTTAAAGGTATGATTCAAGTTCATAATAATCTCTTTAATGAAAAAGAATCTTGGAGCTAATTATAGAAAGTGCTACCAGGCTCTTGTTTAAATCCTGATAGGGCCCTTTTATTCAACCTTCAAACATTCTCAATGAACCTTCTATGTCTTGTTCCCAGGGCCACAAGGCAAAACTTATACCCCCCACTGCTCGCAGATTGCCTAAATTACAGAGAAGTGGAGTGTGGTTTTGCAGAGATAAGGAAATAAAGAGGAGCTGAAGTTTCCCCAAAGAGAAGCAGTGGCTGCTGGGGTGAAGATGATCCGATTAAGGGCAAAGAAATCAGAGAAAAGAAGCCGCCACAGCAGGGAGCCTGTTTATGGGATTGGAGAGTGCCCAAATCTGGGGCTCAAACTCTTTAGGAAATCCCAATAACCCTTTCTCATCTTCCTCTCCTCCCTTCCTAACCTGACCGCAACCCAAAGAACTAGGAGAGCTCTTGTTTGGCAAACTGGCGTGGGATCTTTGGAATGCAGTGGACAGAAGGTACTGTGACCTGAAATCACATGGTGGTGGCTGTGGAGGTGGGCTGGGGTGGGGATAGCATGTCATGGAAATGTGCTAAATCCAGTTCCTGTGTGAGAGACTTACATACCTTGTCACCTTAGTTTTTTTAAACATTGTTTTCCTAAATATTAAATATTTTCAGGGCGCCTGGGTGACTCCGTTGGTTAAGCATCTGCCTTTGGCTGAGGTCGTGATCCCAGGGTCCTGGGATCAAGTCCAGCATCAGGCTTCCTGCTCAGCAGGGAGTCTGCTTCTCCCTCTGCTCCTCCCCCCACTCGTGCGCAGGCTCGTGCACTCTCTCCCTCTCTCCTCTCTCTCTCTCTCTCTCTCTCTCTCTCGCTCTCACAAAAATAAATAAAATCTTTTAAAAAATATTTTCAAACACACAGAAAATAATAGGACATCATTGTACTCCCCATTCACATTCAACACATGTGAAGATTAATGCTAATATTTTGTGACATTGATAAAGATCTTTTTTAAACGCTAGAAATAAAATCTTACACAGTCAGTTGAAATGCTAGCGATTCCCCCATCCAATCACATTTCCTCTCTCTATTCTTACTATTCACCTGAAGAACAAGGGCATTGCCTGCCTGCTGTGCCAGAAGCACAGCCCCTGAGGGGCGAGTCAATGGTGGCCAAAAGGTGGCCAGCAAGAGAGGTGCCTGGCCAAGGAAGCTACAGGGGAGATCTCCAGGGTTGGGGAGTTTCTGAAGATTCCCTAACTGTGCCCCGGGAAAGAAAGGGCAGACGGTGCCTCTGCCAGACCCAGCCCGCACCAGGATTATAGTTCTACCAGAAAAGCAATACCATTTCTACCCTTCCTCTACTCCCTCCCTTTCTCCAAGAGCGTGCAGGTCTTTTAAATTAAACCCATATCACTGATTCAGTCGCGGTCCCAACAGGAAACAGATGGCACTCTCCAAACAGTATAATTTGAGGAAGGTTTATTTACAACAGGACTGTTTACAAAGATGTGGGTAAAGGGAACCGCAAGAGACAGCAGAGTAGCCCAGAGCTGAGAGCGGCTGGGTAGTTAACCTGCAGGCCCATAGAGAGGAGGGGAGGGGGTGCTTACTGGAACTCAGAAGCCCAGCGAGTGAGGTGGAGTCTGGTCCTTTGAGAGGAGCGGTAAACTGTTGTGGGACAAGGCCAGCCTACCTCTTGGGCTAAATGCCAGGAGAACAAATCCCCTAACATCGATTTCCAAACTCAGTCTGATCCCCTGCTGTGGCTCCATCAGGGAGTCAGAGGGCACTGGGACTCATTTACATAAATCTATACCTACAGGTCAGCCATCAATTTACATGTCAATCGTATTTTACCAACATCACAAAGTTCTGCTATGTGGTATTTCATTGTTTCATACAAAATACTTTGCGAGTCCTATTACTGCTTCCTTGAACCCAAGGATTATTTACAGATGAATTTTCCAATTTGTAAATTGATGGCTACCTTTTATAACTGAATGCCAATTTTCCTGCTTTAAAATCAGAAAGCACGGTCTCATATATATATATATTTTGTTGTTGTTGTTATTTCATTTGTGACCTAGTAGATGGTCAATTAAAAAAAAGTAAGTGGTGGATAAGATTGTGTAGTCTCTTAAGTGTTGACTCCAGAGCTTAATATATGTCCATTAGATCTAGAGTGTTATTTTTTTGTTCAAATCTTATGTGTTCTGAATTTCTTTTAAGTTTTTCTAAGAATTTCACAGTTTTATTTGTGAGTTTGGTCCACATTTTTAACTTCTCATTTTTCAGTTTTTTATTGCAGTTCTGTCTATGTATTTATATAATATATAATTATGGAACAAAAATTAGGCTGCCCCATGCCAAAAGAATTTAGCATTGCTATGTAAATCTTTGCAAATGTTTCCTTCTATCATTATAATAATTCTCTTTGTCCTTAGTAAGTTTTACCTGGAATTCTCTCTAATCTGCTCTTAAGGTGGCTAAGCAAGCTTTATTTTTAATAATATTTTCTCAGATATATTTTTCATCCTTTAACTTTCAAATCTTTCATGTGCTTACATTTTAAGTATCTCATAAACAGCATGTAGCTGGATTCAATTCTGTATTTTGGTCACCGACAAAAAAATAAGAAGCGATTTAAATCTACTTTTATTAAGATTACTAATATATTTGGAATCTTTTGTTTCCTGCAACTTTGTTTTTTCTTTGTTATAGTCATCTCCTTTCCCGACTTAATTGAATTGATAGAAATTTAATTCTTTCCTTTCTTCCTCCCTCCCTCCCCTACTTCCTTCTTTTTTTTCTCTTTTTATACCTGGTTAGAATTTATACATTTATTCATTTTATTTCTGTTTTCTTATGGTATTCTTAATTCAACCATGCCAAGAGTTAAACAATTTCTCCACTATAGTCCTATAAAACTGAGGACATTAAATGCTTTAAACTTTGCATTTTCCATTTTTTTACTATAATTTTGTGTTTTATTTCCACCTTGTTCACAAACCTCATTAAAATCATTTATTTGAATTCTTATGGCTGTTTGGAACCAATGTTTCCTTAGTTTTACTCTTCGGTTTCTAAGCTCAATGTGCTTTGTGATGACTTTTGATTCTTGAACTTTTGCTTCTTCCTTTGGGTTGGATTCCTCTCCTGCTGATACTCATTCTTCTATAGTTTTTACAGCAAGAGTTAGTGGAGGGTAAATTCTCCCAATATTTTTTTTTTTTTCCTAAAAGGCCATATCTCCTTTCTCCAACATGGGCATTATAACCCTTTTAGGAAATTGTTTGGTGTATACTCTCATCCAGTGCCCCTGAGGCCTCCTTAGTATTAGCCAAGCTAGAAATTCTGGCTCTGACTTCCTTATTTACTTTAACAGCATGAGGATTTCCTTCCTTTCATTTTGAGCATCATTTGGTATAGCCCGTATTTCTGAGGGTTTGAAGGACAAAGGCAAGTGCACATTTCAGTTCAGGCAACTGTAATGTTTGTTCTTAATATATTTGACAATTTTGTGATGCAGGCATATTTTTCATTCTTTTTATAAAACCTCACAGAGCATCTACAACATGCAGTGTTTTAAATCCTGAGAATACAGAGGAAGCTCAGGCACAGTCCACGATCTAAGTGACATGCAAACAATCTCTGCAATTAAAGGTGAGAATTTGGGAAATAGAGGCATGAATAAAATGACCTGGGAGCAGAGAGAGAAAATCCGGCTGTCCATTTTTTTAGGGGGGAGAATTGAATTTCAAAGTACTGGTAAGGACTTGCCCAATTTCAAACAGGTATTAAACACAGAGCTAGGATACAGGGTCCACACAAAATCTTGTGTTTTTTAAAACAAAAATAGCAGCAGGATCCTCATTACAGGGGTTACATTGGGAGCAGCGAGCACTGGCTTAGAGTTCTGGTTACATATCAGATTGAAGATGAATGACCACTTACTAATTAAATACTCTTCCAAGGGTCTCGTATCTTTCATCCCACCCCCATCTGAAGGAAAAACAAAAAACAAAAAACCTTCAACTTAGTCTGAGCTTCCTCCTGCCTCGGCTTACCCAGCACTGAAGACAGAGCTCGGGGGCTAAATGAAAAGTGGATTGTAAACCAGTAACTGCTGTTCCAGAAAGTATGAGGTCATAGGAAAGAGCAGAAAAGGAGCCCTACTAGGTTGAGAATTTCATTCTAGAGTCAAGGCTTGATAGAATTTTATACTCAGTGGGAGGGAAGGAGATAATATCTGGGACAGTTTATAGCCTCACTAAATAAGGACTTCACGTTGGAAACATCTGGGGAAGGGCAGCCAAGCCTCCTGCTGTTCCCTCCTATTGATGAGCAGAGAGACTTTTCAGAGAGCTCACCTTCATTTCCTGCCCGGTTGGCAGCCTTTGAATTTTTCAGTAAGTTTTACGTTAAATAAAGTTGTTGGGTTTTATTTTTTTCCTCTTTAAATGCCAATTTTGTCATGTGATTAGTGTGTTTTTGATCCGGAAAAATGCTCTGAAAGGCATTAATTGTTTCATCTGATATTAATTTGAACTGAAGAACAGAAAAGAAGGGGCGGGAAGATTTTCTACACTGATGATGTTTTGTAGCTAATTTGATTTATTGGGTAGGAAGAAATGTCAGGAAAATCTTAAGGATTCACTTCAGCAAACATGTCTTCTGCCTCCTATTAACCCACCACCATTTTCTTGTCAGAACATATTGCAGGAGTTGAGAATACTCTGCTTAGGAGCCTACGGCTGTCTGTGTAGGTTGTCCATCTTGGCTGAAGAGTTCAGCCTCAGGTGATGGTCAGATTTCACAAACCTGTCCACTGGTGCTCTGTGTCTTAGGGTCCTGAAAGAATTTCAGTTTTCCTAACATCTTCAATTTCTCACTATTAAAGTACAATTCCTTATCAGCTAATGATTTAGGAGTTGACAATTATGGGGGGATTGCAACATGGATCAAAGAAAAGGAGTTTTTTGGAAGGACAACATGAGACAATGAAAAGTGAAATGAAGGCATCATTTTTGTGTCATACATGTATTAAGTTGAACATGCATCTCAGCCCTGATCTTTCTCCTCATATATATATATATGAGTCAAGCATCTACTGGACACTCCATTTGCTGGTGCACATATACCACCAACTCAGTTTGCCCAGAATTGAATCTACTATCTTGTTACCCTTCTCCCCTCCATCTGCCTTTTCTTCTTATATTCCTTAAATGAGTGAATGGCAATACCATTTAACCAATCCCCCAAACTTACAAACTTGGGCAAAATTTTGATTCCTATGTTGTCCTTTCCAAATCCCTCACTGTAATATTGTGATTTGTGATTTGCTATCATCTATTGGGCCCCTCTTACGTGGTAGGCTCTTAGTAGGTGAGATATATATACATTTATAAACGAGCTGGTATAATATATGTGTGTGTATATTATATATATGTGTGTATTATATATCATATATACACACATATATATATGATATATAATGCTGGAGACCAATCCTCTGTGCAACCTGTTACTGTTCCATTTTTCAGATGAGGAAGTTGAGGCTCAGAAAGGTTAAGTAGCATGGTCATGTTCACACAGGCAGCCGTGTCAGAGTCATAATGCATCACTTTCCGTTTCCTGCACATGCCTCAGGTGGTTGCCTAGAACTGTTCTTCTCCACTTATTTGACTATTTCTCACCTTTCTGACAGGACTCAACTTAAAATGTACTTCCTCCACGGATCTCAGGTCTTCCAAGCCTGGTCTGCATGCCTCTCCCACCCCATTTTCCATATCTCTTTTCCTGTGGTTGTCCCTACTGCACTGCATTGTAGCTTTGCTTAAGTCTGTGACCACCATTGGCTCATAGGCCTGACAAGGGCGAAGACCAAGCTATCTCCCTTGTCATCAAATTGTCATCAAATTCCCAGGCCATGGCATATAGCAGATACTATATGGTTTAAAGAATGGAACAGTGTCAGGAGAATTAGAAACACAGATTCTGTGGACTTCTCAATCGTTGCATGGGGCTGGCCCTCTAATATTTTCCTTTTTCTAGAACTATTCTTGTCCTGAGAGTTGTTCCTAGTTCTCATGTGTTAAACTCATCACCAGATTGTACAAGTTGCTCACTTGAAGAGAGCAAATACAAGTTTTTACCTTGTTTATTTAACAAAGCAGAGTGTTTTGCTTTTTGATGTTCTAGCATATAAACTTGGAAGGAATATGGCTTTCGTGGTGCCATTTCATAGGATTATGGATTGTCAATGTTCAGATGGAAACTAGAGACCATTTAATTAAATCCCTCAGAGGAAAGAGAGTCCCTGAAAGATAAGGCAATTTACCCACAATCTTGCTGCCAGCAAGCAGTTAGCTTCTTTCTATTTTATGTACTCTGTGTCTCTCCACAGTTTTACCTTTCTTGGGGTTAAATTGACCTCCATCTGGGAAGGTGACCATACCTGCCAGTCCGAGTCTACCAACCTACCTCTGGACATTCAAGAGGGCTCCAATGCTGTGCTTCCCTTCTTTGAGGGTCAGCCAAAAGGCTAACGTTAGGATTAAAGTCATTATCTGGTGTTACAACCTTAGAGCAGCCAGCAGACTGACCAGTCACACACTAAGAAGCAAAGGATTGCACAGAACAACAGCCAATTCTGTCACCCGTCCAAGGATTTGTAGCTCAGCCATGACATCTGGCAGAAGTATTTGCAGAGTCCAGTACGGAACTCACTGAAGCCGTGTATTTACATCTGGAGTCTAGACTGAGTGGCTCTCTCACTTGGGCTCTCAGCCTCTTCACACCTCCTCTACCTCTCTCTCTGGCGCTCTCACTTTATCCCTTTTTCACTTTGCCAAAAACTTTTTCCCCCCATCTGCCTCTCTCTCC
The DNA here is from genome assembly GCF_964656455.1 of Halichoerus grypus. Lineage (NCBI taxonomy): Eukaryota > Metazoa > Chordata > Mammalia > Carnivora > Phocidae > Halichoerus > Halichoerus grypus. Next base: position 136,041,830 of record NC_135720.1, on the reverse strand, counting down.
TGGTTCCTTTTCTTCTTTCATTTTTCTTTTCTCAAATCACTTCTTGCTGAAGTTTTTCCAGATATTCCTGACAAACATCTTAGAGAAGAGATTTTCCCAATGACAAGGAGTCTGTTGGGGCATAACATCAAAGTGGCCGGGGTCCTAGCAAGCTTCTGGTTCAAGGTCTTCTAACCAGCTGCATGACCTTAAAAACTCTGTATCACTAGGTCTCCATTTTTCTTATCTTAAAAATGAAAAAGTTGGACATTTGTTGTGTTCCATATTTTTTAAAGCTACAGAATCCTTCCTTCAAACAAAATCTTATAAGGAACATCAATACAGAGAAAATAATGGAGACAAAGCTTTTCTGGTTAACATGGGCGGGGGGCAGAATAACTGTTGTACCCTCAGGAGTTCCTAGGGGAGGCTGGGAGCACTAGAATTCTGGAGTGCACACTTGGAAACCCCCTGTGGATGATCGTCAAGGTGTCTTCTATTTGGTAGGTGTGGAAAAACCATGATGATCATCACATATTCTCTCTGCCCCTTACATTCCTTTAACCTTGCAGTTAGGCATTGCATTGTGGATGATTCTAGCCAATATGGGCAAAAATGATTTGTCTCCTTTGAGTTGAAACACGGGAAACTCATATTCTCTTCCCTTGCTACTGTGATTGAAGAGGATGCCTCTTGCACAGGATGCAGCTATAAGACTATGGACCCCTTGTCAGCCTGGATTCTCAAATAACTATATGGGGCAGAGCTTCTTGTGGTGCCCTAATGGACATGGTGTGAATGAAAAGTAACCTTTTGATATGTTAAGTTATTGGAATTTGGGGGTTAGTTTTTATGCTAGAATAAAGCTAGCCTGTGTTGATTAAAGGGACAAGTAAGGAGAACAAAATGAGGAGAACGAGGTCAAACTCTCGTGTTAGGTCTTATTTAACCATCTGCACATGTGCAACCATCTCTTTCTACTGGGTTATATCATTAGACAAAACCAACAGTCCCCATATTGGTTTATTTGAATGAAATTTAGCAGAAAAGGGGTCTGTTGATTAACATAACTGGGAACAATTTGAACATCATTCATCTAGAACTTTTCAAATTCAAATAACAATTTTTAAACAAAACTCTTTCCCAAAATAGGAACCCATACAATTTTACGGAATCCTATACCTTGGAGATAAAATGTTAGAGCTATCAGGGCATTGTTGGCTAGGCTGGACAATGCATGATGTCTGCTTCTTGAGGCCTTTCCTGTCCCTCCTCTTCCTCTCCTCCTCTTCTCCCTCCTTTACCCCGCTCTACCACCACAAAAGGACACTGCTAACTGAGGATTATTAGCGAATGTAAATACTCCAGCTCCTTCCTGGGGGCAAGGGAGAAGTGGGGATAACTTTGAGTCACATGTTCTACACTGAACTCCACAGTTCCCCAGTAGGACTAAGCTCCAGATGCTCAATGGGTTACTTGGTTTAATAACACACCATTTATTGGCTGCCTTTCTTTCTGCCTCACCTCCCTCCAATCCATTTCCCCCAATTGTTGTTTCCTAGTGTCACACCCAAATAAACCACTCACACTTGAATCCTTATCTTAAGATGTGGGAGGAACTCAAACTAAGACAACAGCCGTCTAGCCCAACCATTCTGGTTTCCATAGATTCAGATCTTATCTCTTTCTAGGAGATTTCCAAATGGACTCTTTGGATAAGTGGCAATTTCAGGCAAGTGGGTGGGCTTTTTAAAATGGATATCACAGGAGGGTTAAGAATTTTTAATGGAAATTCAGTTATACCTTTCACCGTGGAACCAACCATAGATGTGCCTCCTGACGTGTTTTGTAATTAAGGAGATTTGCTAGAACTCCTCTCACTTGTTTAAAAAAAAAATCTTATGGGGCGCCTGGGTGGCTCAGTTGGTTAAGCGACTGCCTTCAGCTCAGGTCATGATCCTGGAGTCCCGGATCGAGTCCCACATCAGGCTCCCTGCTCGGCGGGGAGTCTGCTTCTCCCTCTGACCCTCCCCTCCTCATGCTCTCTCTCTCTCATTCTCTCTCTCTCAAATAAATAAATAAAATCTTTAAAAAAAAGAAAAAAAAGAAAAAAAAATCTTATAAGAACAGAATGCACCATGTTTTTATGTTGAGTCTAACATTTCCATTGGTTCACAAGTAGAGATACATTATCACAGGGTCAATGTCTCCAAAGCGTTCCTGTTTTCCTAGGTCAAAGTTGTTCAGAGTTCTTGGGAGAGTGTTGGACCGTGGAATGGAAAGGGCTAATGGATAGAAAGAAAGGGAGTATATTTACTGAAAGGCTTAATGTCAAGTAGCTTTGTACATTGGAAGCATTTGAAGCATGCGATGGAGGAAATGATGTTTAGGGGTCTGACTTCATGATTTCAAGAATGGCACGGTAACAAATCAAAACATAATTGTAAGGTGTGGCCAGAGCAGTGAGCAGCTAAAATGAAGGAGGACAATGGAGATAAGAGATCAAAGAAGATATGCGTAGCCTCCGTGCGGGTTGTATTTCTAATCTGTGTTGGTAAAGAACTTCATGTTTCCAAATGCAATGTTCACTTGTCAGTCTTTATTTTTATGGATTTCTCAGAAGGGTTAGCATAGTCTATTTCCTTTTTCTGGTGATACATTCCCCAGCTCCATGGCTGCACAATTTTAGGAGTTTCCTTCTTTTGCAAATACCTCTTTTGGAAAATGTTGGTGTTCCATAAGTGTCAAGTCCTCCACTGTCAGTAATTCTCAGTCAGCATTTTTCCCTGGGTGATTGCATCTACCTCCCTGGGGTTAGCTCCATCAGCATGTTGATGAGTCCCGAGTCGATGCCTAGAGCCCAGACTCATTTCCTGATCTCCTTCAGTGAATCTCCACTTGTATACATCACTGGCAGCACAAACCCAACATCCCTGAATCAGAATTTTACACAGCCCTACCAGCTTCCACTCCCCACCCCCGCCCCAAAGCCACAAAACACTCTTTCTATTCTTTTTTTCCTCTACCTTAATAAATGAGAACCCTGGGACTTAAGCTCCCTAAAGCCAGGGTTGTTTATAAATTTTGTCTACTGATGTATCCCCAGTAGAATCACACCTTAAAAAAAGTAGTTACTAAAAAAAAAAATACTTGAATGAATGAATTCTTGACTCCTCCATTCTCTATAAAATCAGTGAAAGTCCTATTTAGCTCTGGCTCTGATTAGTTGCTTCCTACATTTCTGTCCTCCTCATCGGAGGGCAAAAACTTAGTAAGAATCCAATAACAGGAAATAAGCATAGCACACCATTATTAGTAGCACCAAAATTTGATAATGTAGGTCTTTCAATAAGAAAATAATTAACTAATAATAATGTTTGAAAAGAACTTTGAGTATTGTGGGAAAAAATAATATATAATGTTACATTTTTAAAAAGGAACATGGGCTATTTTAAATATAGGATATCTGAAGTATACATATATAACTCTACATATGTTTAGTGTGTAAAGAAATGATCAGGAGAAAATATAGCAAAATGTTAATACTGATTATCCTTAGAATAATGGGCCATTTTTATTTTATTCTTTATATTCTTGGCCCCTTTCCAAATTGTCTACAAATAAGCATCCCTTAATTTTATAATAAGGAAAAACATATAATTAAAATATTTTTATGTAATAGAATCAAGTATTTTGTTCTTGCTCTTTTTTGTTGTCCTATTCTCATGGTTTTCGTTTATTATTCAGTGAATTTTACTGAAAACATTTTCTTTTGATTTCTAATAATGGAGCCAAAAGCTTATTTTGCAAGAGAAGTATGATTTGGCTTCTTTTATTTCCTATGTCTCATTGTTGTTCAAAGCACCAAAATACAGTGGAGCATGGTATCCTTTTTATTTTATGCAAGTATTTACAAAAGAATTGGGCCCTAGATGCTTCTGTAAAAGATATAGAGCCAAGCAGCAGATCAACCTTGATTTTTATATTAAGGAAGGATTTTATAACGAATTTATATTAATGAATTACCCTCATCTTGAATTTTAACTGCCATTCATGAACTTCATAGATCAGCAAGTGGATCTATAAGTCGCAAAGCAGTAGTGTCCACCACAGTAAGAATGCATTTCTCTCTCCTCACAGATATTGAAATATGATTAGATGCGATATTATAAATTAAGATGTTATACACATACTATGTGCTCTGAGGAAGGACTTCTTTAAGAAGAAAGTAAAAATATGGCGATGCAAAATTTAGAAAGATTGCAAATATTCTTATGACTACAAAATTAGAGTATACATGGTATCTTTAAATATAACCCACATTAGGGGTGCTTGGGTGGCTCAGTCGGTTAAGTGCCAGCCTTTGGCTCAGGTCGTGATCTTGGGGTCCTGGGATGGAGCCCCGCATCAGGCTCCCTGCTCAGCAAGGAGTCTGCTTCTCCTCCTCTCTCTCCTTCTCCCCCATGCTCATCCATGCTCTCTCTCTCTCTCTCTCTCTCAAATAAATAAATAAAATCTTAAAAAAAGGACTGTTTAAAAAAATAAATATAACCCATGTTAAACATGGTCCATGTTGTGCACAGATGAAAGGAGTTTATATCCTTATTTCAAATATCTTGAATTTCAAAGAACAGCATCTGCGAACCAAAAGACTATCTTTTGTTTTATGAGGGTTCAATACTGAGAAAGAAGGGGGAATATATTCTTCCTTTACCTTCTTCCTAACCACCTACAAACTTAGCCATATGTGTCAAGGAAGCGGTCGTCCGGAAGCCTCTTCGTTGTTCCCACATGCTCTCCAGCACACATTCAATCCCTCTCCTCTCCTATTTTGGAATAAACTGTCATGGAATTTTGTTGGAAATTCCTTACCGTGCCTCCAAGATTAATTCTGTCCATTAAGTGCACACCGATGGAAATAATTAACCTTTCACTTGGCGTTAATAGAAAAAAGTAGAATTTCAGTAGCACTAACCTACTTTATAGGCTATTACTTCTAGTGTCACCATCCCATCTCTGTTCCCACATGTGACCATCTGGTTCGCTGAATGCAGCTGTTCATATGTGTTATCTGCATGACTATGGGTCCAAAGAGCATAATAGGAGATGAAGGAAATCATGCACAGGGTGGAAGGGGAGACCTGCATTAGGTACCAAGGAGTTCTCAGGTTGGTTAATTTCAGAAACTACGTAGTACATCACTGCTGGGTGATGTGGTACTTAAATCACTGTTCTGACCTCAGAAAGGAAGTGTGGGTGTAGCAACTGGTGTTTGGAAAAGAAATGTGATTTGGTAATATCAATTCAAAAGACATGTGAGATTTAAATAAGTATGAATATAACAGCCCTTGACTTTAGTACATTTTGCTCTAATCATGAGAAATGAAATCTATACAACATGGTGCCAGACATTAAGGGTTATTCCTGCCTTTTAGGGAATCTTAAGGGCTTCTTGGCCCCTAAAATTTGCCATCAAAGGGAAGATCTCTGGATGGGGACCCAGAAAGAAACCTGTGGTTTCACAAGCACCATGGAAGATTCTGGTGCACACTCCAGTTTGAGAATCACGCACATAATCCTTCAACTGTTGACTCCAAGGGATGCTTCTTCCTACTATACTGTTTTGTGTTTTTTTTAACTTACTGCATTTCTTTTGCTTTTCCAGATATTCAATCCCTCTTCCTGAAAAAATTGAAATAACCCCTAACAAATTTTTCTGTCTTGATATCCACCTCCACCCTCTTGACCTTTCAGTCTTTCTTAAACACGCCTTTCATCTTGGTCTCTTACTTGAACCCCCAGAGCCTCCCCACAGCCACCGTATGAAGTCCCATTGTCCCATCCTATTTAGCATTCCCTATTGTCCAAGCTGCTGACCTAACTTAAGAACTTAATCCTCTTCTCTGCCCAAATTGACTCCCACTCTGGTGAGCTTTCTTGTCTTAATTTCTATACCATTCCTTGCACATATTTTTAATCCGTGCTTTTGTACATACTTGTCTTCCAGATCTAAATCTTACTTCTTTAACCTTCTTCTGTCTTCAAAACCTAACCACCTGTCAGTGCCCTCCCTCCAGGAAGAATAATATGTAACATATCACCTCATCATACCTTGATCTCTCCCTTACTGCTTCTTCTCCTCCTCTGGCAACTGCATATACACTGTCTGATATTATTATATACATGTTGTCCTCACTGATGAGGAATAGAGGTATAAAAATGTTCACCGTTAGCCCAGAAGACTGACCTACAGCCAGCACAGTCTCTATAAGGATCAAATATGTGCTGCTTGCCTCATCCTTTTTTTTTCTTTTAAGATTTTGTTTATTTATTTGAGATAGAGAGAGAACACAAGTGGGGGGCGAGGAGGGGCAGAGAGAGAGGGAGAGGGAGAAGCAGACTCCCCACTGAGCAGGGAGCCCGATGCGGGACTCGATCCCAGGACCCTGGGATCATGACCTGAGCCGAAGGCAGATGCTTAACCGACTGAGCCACCTAGGTGCCCTGCTTGCTACATTTTTAAAGGGTCTCGTGACTGCCTGTACATCTCACCCTTAGTTAATATCGAACTGAATGATAATCACCAGAGAAATCTTGCAAAAGTGGTTTTATGAGTAGAAATTTGAAGAAGACATTTAGGATCTAATACTCCCTGCATGTCCCCTCGCCCTTGAGCACTAAGCAAAAAAACAGCTCTTTCTGCCCACAGATCCTGTCCCCATGCTACTTAAATAAACTTACTGAGTTGTACCATACAAACCTCAAAAATTCTTTCTTGGCTGTTGCCTGACTACCCTGCAATATGAACAAAAACATTAATTTCTACATCTGAATCTTTTCACTCAATAGCTTACATGTAACAGACTTTCCTGTATATTTGCCTTTGACAAATGGATAAAACGCTTACCTTCAGCCAAATTGTTATTCAGATGATTGAAACATTATTATTTCTTGGTCACAACTCACTGTACTAAAAGAAAATTACTATAGTATATTTGGATGAAGGTCACTGTGACAGGTGGTCATTCTCTGTAGACACAGAGGGGCTATGATGCCCAGGGGTAGTGAACAGCTCCGAGGCTGAATTATTGGACCAGGATAAAGAAAATGGACACTGTCTTCAGAGTTTGCCAGAGAGTAGCAAACAGCCCATAGACACAAAGATAACATTCTGGGGACTTTTGCCAATGATATAAATACTGGAGAGGAAAAAAGAAAAAGAGAAAAAAAAGAAAGAGAGAGAGAGAAAGTTTATTTCGTTCTGCTTGCCTTTGCTAGGAAAGGAAGTGTTTTGGAAAATGAGAAAATTACATCAAATGTGTAAGTCATATTATAAAAGATGTCCTGATTGTAAATTCCAGATAAAGCCTTGCCTTGCTATGTGGTATTGGTGAAGCCACCTTATGCTCTGATTCTCAGATTTTTCATCGATCAGACAAAGGTCTATAGTGCAAGTGCCCGACTGACATTAAGCTTTTGATTGCTGAGCCATCCATCGCAAGCACATCCATCTCAAAAAATACATGGCCAGCTAGACAACTAGATAAGAGCCAGGGAGCCCACCCATGACGATCCCCTTTTGGAAAGCCCTACGTAAATCTAAGTAAGTGACCCATGCCTTAATTTCCACTCTTATGTTTTAAATTCACTAATAAAGAGTAAATCTGTAAAAGTCTAGGTCCCCACCCTCAGTCCCAAAGTAGGTGACCCCTAGTTCCTCTCTCTCTCCCCACAATCTCTCTGGGTGGCTCTTGTGTGCTCTGTAGCCTCTAGGAATTGTGAGTAATAAACCTTATTTGTTCAAAGTTCTTGATTTGGGGGGTGGGGGGTTGGGGGGTTGGGCTCGCCACAAGCATTATGACCCAGATGAGTGTCCCCAGGCTTTCCTAGTCATGGCATCACTATGGATAGGTTGAGACAAATACAGATAAGATCCTATGCCTTTTCCTTGAGGTTCTTATAAAAATTTAAGATGATTGTGGCTGTTCCTGGATCAGAGTTTGAAAAATTAAGTCTTTGTCATTCCGGGGCTAGTTTCAGGAAAAGGTATGTGGAGTGGTCTTCGGAAATCTGAGGCGGAACCTCATATGATGGTTAGTCAATGATTAGGGAAGCATGGAAATAAGCATGATATGGGTCCTGTGGTCCATCCACTGGTCCTAAGCATTTATGTGGAGACCCCCCTGCAGACTTCATTTGGCCCATTAGCTTCAGCATGCCCCTGGCCTTAGAATATCATCAAATATCCTGAACCTATTTCTTTTTCCTATTCTGTCCTCAGGTCTTGCCAACCCTAGATTTTTTTTTTAAGGTCCTAATATATAGACCTCCTTCATGCTTTTCCTCTTGCCAAAGAAGAGAGGAGATTGACGGCCCATTTAAAAAGGCCCAATAGCTATAAACCCAGAGCTAGTCCTTTGTCCAGCTTGGCAAGCAGGTGGGGTAAATCCCTGTTATTTGCTCCTGATGTTTCACCCCTCAAAAGACCAACAAAAAGGTTTTTTTTTTTTTTTGCTTTAGCTGTGGAAAATAAAATACAAGTTAAAGCCTCAAGGCACACCATAAGACAAGACTTTGGCAGCATGCCCTGCTTAATTTATATTTCAATAGAGCCTATTTTCCATATTAAAATGAACACAGGGAAATCAGAAGAAGGAAAAGGAGAGGAAAAGATGGATGAGGTAGTAAAAAGAATCCAAAAGGAAAAATTTAGATCTCAGATTAACAGTATACCTCTGAAATTTTGTTCTGTCAGTACCTAATTTATCTGTGTACTAATCAGGGTAAACACTTGACATTTCACAGATGTATCCAAGGAAAAGCAAATCTTCCCACACATCACAGTCCAGTACACATCAGCCTTTGGGAAACCTGGGGCACTCTGCTCCACACAGTCATTCAGGAACTCAGTTCAGATTCTTCAATTATATTATTTGCCTTTGACAAAAGTGAAAAAAAAAAATCCAGCTCAAGTGGAGAACATATCAGGAAGTTTCTAAGGATCAGGACTGAAAGAGGCATATATTACTTCCTTCCACATATCGTTGGCCAGAACTCGGACATATGACCTCATCTATCTGCAATGGAGGCTAAAAATACACTTTAGTCATGCAAATAGGAATAAAAGGAAACAGAGTTTGGAGAAAAACAGCTTTGTCTATGTCTAACAGTGTGTGACCAGAGCTAGGGATGCTTTCTCCCCCAACAGCACCCCTGGCTGAATGACAAGGGAGTGCCCAGCCAACCCAGCCTAGTTAGCTTTCCTATATTCAAACTGCCATGGGGTAAAGGGAATTTTGCATTCTGTATGAACACACAAAATATACTATTAGTTAATTTTTGAATGTAAGCAAAGAGGATTTTATAAATTAGGTCATATCTTATAAAGTTGATGCTATGAGAACATTTGATATGGTGTTTATATTTGTGCTGGCTTAGACATTTAAGAGATTTGCATAGAAAATTATTATTTGGAATGTACCTGGAATAGAATTCCTTCAAGAGATGTTTCAGTAACTTTGAACACTATCAAGAAAACAAACAAAAACTCTAAAAAATAAAACAAAACAAAACAAAACAAAAAACCTGGTGTTTTATTTTCTTCCAAAAGGATCCCTTTACATAGAAACAGAAGGGGTTACTGTCTGGTTAAAATGGCAATTTACAAATCCTTTCAGCAAAATATGTTTCTTCTACTCGCTCAAAAATACATAATAGCAAATACCCAACCATTAATTGTACTTCCGCATCACGGCAACAGTTGGGATGGTTGCAATGTTCCCAATGCTCATCTGGGTTGTCACTGTTACAAGGCACTAAATATTATGTGCACAGAGGTGGGTAGGTCAGGGTTTAATCAGAAACGCAAAACCGGTTCAAATATTAACTCTCAGGGAATTGATGATACAGGTGGTAGAGGGGCTGAAACACAAACCAGTGACAGTGAGTTGACCCATGTGATTGCAACAGCAGGGAGCCACTCCCACTCGTAGGCTGGAGAGACAAAGAGAGGAGATGGTGGTCCCTCAGCCCAGGGACTCCGTCACAAGCTGGAAGCTGGACTCATAGCAGGAGCTGCTTGAATCTGATGCCCAAGAACATGCCTGAGGCAAAGAAGAAGGGAGAGGAATCCATGGCCTTTTCCTCTCCTCACCTCCCACAGGGTCCTGCCCAAAGGGGCCTGCGACAGACTGGAAAATGCTCAACGCTCTTTTTTCCTCTGGAGGCAAGAGGACAGGGGGGTGAAGAGGAAGAAATCTCAGGGCGAGCGGGCTTAGGATCAGCAAACTTAATGAATGCACCAAGGAAGAGTATCATGTATGGTTTATATTCTCCATTTATCTACTTTACACAACACAAAGTGGGGGCCTCTCTCCATGTAGGGGCTTATACCACGCGCACCAGTTCAAAAGGCTTCCAAATCCTTCCAGTCATGTCTTTGAGTAAAAGTTACGTTCAGTTTAAAACATTGCTACCTAAGTTCCTCAAACATGTCGAATTAGTTGGAGATTTCTCGCTTCGCGTCCTTGCTGGAGAAAAACAAAATAAAACAAACCAATACCAAAGTTGTTGGACAAATGCTTTTAGACTTAGCACGTAGTAGGTCTTCTCAGAATCTACCTGAGAGATGAACGTATGAAAGAGCTTGTCTCCTTGAGAATCAGAGTGGCGAACACTTTCAACTAAATGTCAAACTGACAACAAGTTAATAAACCCTGGGAATTCATTCTCCTGTCAGTAAGTAAGAATTATACAAATAAATCCCCATGCTTCCTACACACTTTTGAAAATCCTTAACCTTTCTTTGGAGTTAATTTGTAGCAATGAAAGTAACCTAAAAAAAATAATAAATTTCAGCCAGGCAGCTCTTTGAAAGGTGATAGAAATGAGACTGAAGTAGCAAACACGAAAGAGATGGGTGCAGGGAGAATCGCCGAGCACTAATGAAAATGACACATTTTCAACCCAGCGGCGCTAAACCTGATTTAAAAAATGTCTGGAAACGTGTAAAATGCTTTAATCGTTCATAAATATAATTAGGGTTCTCAGCAACTTTAGCCAAATGGATGTCATGGGAATTCTCTTAGGTGGTATCTACTGTGTACTTGTGAAAGGCTGTTTTTCAGAAGGAAGTAGGGTCTACTAGAAAGAGACTGAGCTAGATGGGCAAAACCACGTAAAATTAAAATTCTGATTTAGGCATCGGCTAACTGTAGGGTCTTGGAAGAAGGCATTTTAGCCCTTCAACCTTCAGTTTCTTTCTTCATTAGAAAGGGGATAGGACTTCTCCTACACTTTGTAATAAGAATTGGCAACATTGCTGATGATGGGCATGACACAGAGTAAATCAGTGTTCCATAATTCTTGGTTGTAATTATTATCTTATACTTATTATTTGAGCATTTGCTTGCCATATATCGACAAGCTATCTCTTTTTATTATTAGGATTCTCTTCTTCTCATCAAAAAAGATACTTCACCTTTTGAGAGACCACTTAAAAAATGGAAATACCCTTAAAGAAAAATGCAAAGAGTTACTGCTTTAAGTAGTATCTGTGAACACCGTGTTATTTTTAACACCTCTGCAAAGATCGATTGACAGCCACCTGAGAGCAAATTGGGAAGGGTCATTAGGTGGAAGAAGGAGGACTTCGAGAAAACATTCACATATTAATTGAAGTGCTTGTCAAAAGTACAAGGTAAGTAAGTGCCATGCCCAGCCTGTCAGAATCAGAAAATCTGCATATTTAGTAATATTTAATAAGCAAGCCAGTTGAGTCTGATTTACATGGTACAGGATCCCACTTTGAAGATAATTACTCTAAAGACAGTATGAAGAGTTGTCAGGCAGGAGGGATTGAGAGGGGCTAGTGGTCATCCCACACAGACTCCAGTTCTTGACACAATACTACTAGATGCAAGCTTTGCTAAGCTTTTTGCTTCTGCCCTAGTTCATGGCTAGGTAAACAAGAATAGGCTGAGAATTACCCGAAGGTTCATATGGCTTGATGTTAGAGCAGTGAGTTCAGGGATTTCCTTGGGGAGAGGGGGGGCCGAGGTGCTGTATCTATAATTGCACATTTATAATTGCATTTTGGTAAGATAAAAAGAAATAGTCACTGTCTGCACAGTATATTGAATTTATCAGGATTTATCAGTGCAGGTGGTTTAGATTACCAGCAAATGGGCAGCCCCTCATTTTGGACAGAGATGGAACTAGGCAAACCTGACTCACACCTGAGAATTGTGCTTCTGCCTTGCTGCTTGACCTTGACCTTTTTTCCTTGCTTTCTCTATTTCTGACTTCTTTTCTACATTTGGGACTCTCCACACCTGCCACCCTTTCTTCTTATCTGTCAATGACTTGAGTTGGCCTATCGCAACAATGGGCACGCTCCTCTCCTAGACATGAAATGAAATGAACAACATTTTATGAGAAACATGTTTAACACCAGGTTTTACAATAATTATAAACAGTATTAGCCATTAATAATAAAAAATCATGATCCTTTCCTTTATACATTCTCCTGCCACTACCAAGGCTATAAAAAGTCAATTTCGAAGTATGCTAGAAAAATTAAAAACAATTTTTTAATATGAGAGTATAGTTCTTACTACCTTGTTACTCCCATTAAAAACTTGAAAAATATTTAAGTTCATTGTTATAAGGGCAGTCTTCGAGGCCGAGATAATGAACCGTAAGTAAATTCGTGCCAGATTTAAAAGCCATACACATTTGCTGTTTGCCCCTCCCCTCCAATATCTCTCTCTTTTTCGTGATAGGAAAAAACTCACTTGCTGAATCATAGCACAAATATGCGAGCTGCCTTTGTTGAAGTTCGTGAAATGTGCTCTTCCTGTTCTTTCCATTTCTGCGCTGGAATTCATTCTGGAATCGAATACCTTGTTCTTGGATGCAGTTTACAATCAAGAGAAGTTCCATAGATTAGCCTTAGTTACTCTGATTGCTTCAGAGCTGGGTGATTTATGGGACTGAAAGCAGATCTTCAGAATCAGAAAGAGCTAAGGCCTAAGTTCTTACTGAATCCGATTTCACAGAAAGTCCTCTTTTCTTTTTGATTCAGAGGTACTGTGAGGTACAAAACCTGAGCTGGATACCAGTTTCAGTTGATGCGGGTTAGTCATTTTTTATACCGTGATCAGTTTCATAGCTGATTTCTCTTCCTTGCCCCAAATCTGGAGAAATGGTAAGTTTACAGACTGTGCTTCTTATAAAATAAGAAGCAAACATAGCAAATCTACCCTGAAACATGACTTATTACATTAAGTATTAAATGTAAGGATTAAAAGCCTTAAAGTCAAATATAACTACTAACTTTTCATCCTTCATCAGAGACATAAAGGTTTTCCTGTGGCTTAGCTTTTAATTATAAAACTACCATTTATTGAGTGTCAGATGTCAGATGTCAGATATATGTATTCCGTCCCAAAACCCTGTGAGGTGGTTTTATTAAAATCCTCATTGAACAGATCAGACATCAGTGGGGTTCTCCCCCAGGCTGGTGGTAAAATGACTATGGTAGTTCTCGACTTGACATTTCTTCCAGTAGTTATTTTTTTTTAATCAATAAATCTTTTTCTCAAATCACCTCTGAAACCGCCTCCTGCCATCTCACTGGACCACTTAAGTCAGGCCCATTGAGGCGGGTCCCTTGCCGTTCCTAAAAACATCCCAGCAAGCTGAGGAGTGATGAGTGCTAATCAGTTCTGGTCTATGTTCCTGAACTATTTCCTGACAAGGGAGTTGAAGTTATTTTAGAAACAGGAAGCCCCTTTTGCTGGGGATGGTCAGATACACCTACATGGGGTGGTGATGATCGGAAGTTGCCTACTTGGAAAGAAACAGGGCTTTGAGTAGACAGCCAAGGATTTCCTTCCATGTTTCCCGTATCATGCCCTACCTTCCAGCCTCATCTTCTGTGTGCTTTGCTGCCTTGAGTTAAATTGGGCTGTCATTGTTCCCAGACATGCTCTTGATAAGCCACCTCTGTGCCTTTGGTCCTCTGGAGAGCCATTAAACATGAGCTTTTGAGTCAGAGACATCTGGTTTCAAATTCTGGCTCTACTTCATACAGAATGAACATCCTACACTCTCCAAGTCTCGGTTTTCTCCGTGGGAAAAAAAAAAAAAAAAAAAAAACAAGAAAACTATCGATCTCATAGATTTATACTAAGTATCAAATTAAAAGAAGAATTTATCACAATGCCTGTGGTAAGAAATAATGAATGATTCCTGTTCCCTTGAAATGTTCTTGAAATAGTTCCTTGCTAATACTGCAGAAACCTCTTCTGGATTTTTATCCTCATCTCTTTCTTCTCTTGGCCAAGAGTCTAAAAATAACCAAAGTATGGGAAGGAGGGAATACAGCACCAAAAGTTTTTTTCCTAAAAGTTTGATTTTAGACATTGGCAAAATGGTCTTCTAAAGTATGTCCTGAATGCTGGCAATGAACTCTGGACACGGAAAGATGCCGGCTTCTTATCTCACCTTCCGTCCCTCACAAAAGTGGCTCATGCTGCTAGGAAGCCTGACTATCCGTCCCCAGCCACTTCCCATCTGGCCAATTCCTGTACTTCTCAGCACGATCATCACTTCCTCGGGGAAGATGTTTCTGATCCTCCAAGCCTCCATAGTAAATTAAGTCCTCTGTCGTTGGTTCAAAAAACACCCCATCTTCCCCCTTCTGTAACCCTCACCACATTGATTTCAGGTACTCTCTGACCTGTGATCCCCAGAGGACCCAGATAGATCTATTTCACTGCCGTAGCCCCCATACCTATACGGTTCTTGGCACAGCCACAAGGCACTCAAAAATCGCTCTTAATTAAATCAGTGAACAATTACAACACGGACTGAAAGGTGACAATTCTCAGACTCCAGAAAATTCAACTTACTTATTTGCTGTTATATGCCTGGGTAAGGGGTAAGAAAAATGAGCAGAAATAACATATTTCTAAAACAGCATATAGATCTCTTTCTTGCCTTGTGAGAGTATTTGAGGTCCGGAATGTTCTATGAAAAGTGAAAAGAAAACTACTTTGGGCAAGTGTCGCTTCTAGTTGACAGACACATTCTTATATAAATTCCGTGTCATTCTTACTGGATCAAACCATATTTCACAAATGTAAAACAAACAAACAAAAATTCAGAGCAAGGAGAAAATGGAGTATAAGAGAAAGTGGAGACAGACATGGCAAAAAGTTATTTAAATTTAAATAAAGCATGAAAGGCAAAGTTCCCTCAAATATCTTTAAAAATTTCATGAAATATTAAAATGAAAATAACTGAAGTCCAAATAAGGTGCCTGATTTTATTAATATGCCAATCACATTTGGCAATTATTTTTTATTTGTGTTTTGAAAAATACCACATGCAAGTCTTGCTGTAAGACTTGGTGATTTATTTTCACTGGTTTCTGAATTCTAGCATTAAATTTGAACACTTCAAATGACCTAAGAGCTCAAATGCAACTCATTATGAAACTGATAAAACCAAATACGATACTGTGTATCATTCCATGAATTAAGGCATTTTCAATTCTCCTTGAAAGGGGAGTGAATGTGAACCCCCGAAAGTGCCTCTCATAAAGAGATCTGTAAAATCTAACAGGAATAAACTTTGTATTTTGAAAAGCTGAAGCCTGGGTGAAATGTATTCAGAAAACATTTGTGGTGAAAGGGGGATGGTATGGAGTTCACGTTCTGAATTCAGATTTTCCTGGGTTTAAATTCTAATTTTCTGTATGATTTTCAGTCATCTGTTTAATTGCTCTTTAATTACTCTGACATTGTTTTTGAAGCTACTCAATAAGGATCGTAATAATAATAATAACTCCATATTGTTTTTGTTTGACTTAGAAATAATGGACACCATGCACCTGACACACAAATAATGTGCACAGCAAACAGCAGGTTTAATTTTATTGCGTAGGATGATGAGAAGCCACCTCTGTGAACAAGACAATAGACTGCTTCTTTGCATGGAACCTGGATCGTTTCGACACTATCGTTGAAACCACCAATTGTTACAAATGCCCAAGTAAAAAGCGATATATTTGGCAGGTGTAGAATAAAGAAACAGCTCTTGCCCGCTGCAAGTTACATTTGTCATAAATCCTGCTGACAGCTTTGGTGAGAAGGCTTCAAAAGGAAAATATTTTCAAAACTAAGAAATGCATTGAGGACTCCAAAGGAGAAAAGGACACTGTTGCCAGGAAAAAAAAAAGCCTGCAAGCAACTTTGTTTTCACTTGACCTTTTCCCTGCCAATCTCAAAACCACCAGTTTCTTCCACTAACCTGCAAACGTGAATAGAGGAAACAAAACGGATGGATGAGTTCAAAGCCAGGTTTCCTTGAGTCTGTGATGACAGGATGGGTTCCAAGATAAGGATTGCTCCTTCGAGTGATCTGATTTCTCAAACTTCATTTCCCAGTCTATCAGCTGCCAGAGAAACATGATTTTCTTCAGCTTGGTCAAGTTAAAAAGCAAGATTTCACAGACATAAATAAAGAGACAGAGTAATGTCTTCTCTCAAGGGAATATTAATCCCTGGAGACAAGAACCAACTTCTTATAGTTTCTTGTACCTATGGTATTTCCTGAGACTTTGGTTAAATGTGGCACACTTTAAATAGCTTTAGCTTCTCCGTGTGGAAAAAGAGGTCTGACAATATCTGAAAGGTGCAAATGAAGGACTTTTTACCAGTGGATAAACGTTGACTGTAAGATTGGTAATATCAGTGATGTCATTCTTAGGTAAATTAGCATACCTTTAACATATTTCTCTTGAATAATTTGAAAAACAGACTTCTTTGGCTAATAGATGCAATCCCAAAACAAGTAAGCAATTTCCAGAAGATATTAACCTTCTATGGAAGATTTGTGGACTGTGAAACATAAGATCACTCGTGGTGGAGATTTTGATGTATTTATATATGAATTCATTTTTATGTATTTATGTCTTACCTTGTTCCAAAAAGGATTTAAGATGTCTAAAAACAGCATCATATGATTTAAAAAAAAAATGAAACCTTAGTGGGGGTATTCAGGGCAGGTCAGAGTAAGATAGATAAGATAGATTTGAGGTTAGAACAAAAGCTGGTAGCCATGTGGTTTTATATATGTGTTGTTTCTGTCTCTGATCCAGAACTAATTTCCAGGGGGTAACCAGATGACTAAAAATCTATGGGCCAGCAGAGATTTTACTCTTTGAAGACCCAGAAAAGAGAAACCAGTCCCTGGAAATGCCATCTTGTCCCCCACTCTGCCATAATGGTTGCTATCCTGGTCGGTTTTTTTGAGGTTACTACATTTGAAAGCTCGTATGTCCCCCAGCTTGATAGCTGGTGGGACTTCAGGAGAGGGAAAACGTACTCTGTAGATAATGGAAGTTCAACTTCCGTCTCTATCACGCTTTTCACCCTTCGTGTGCTCATCACAGCTGTGCCTGCCAGAAAGGCATCAAAAGCTTCTGGAGGCAAAGTCAAACCAGAAGAAAACCTCAGAAATAATGTAAAGGACAACAACTATTGTAGAGATGATAATTTGGATCTACAGAGAGATTTCCAAGGTCAAGGTAACTTTTCTTTCCCTCTGATTCCCACCCATGGATCTTCTGTGTCGAGAATGACAAATAGATTTCTACACTGAGTTACAACTTAGATCAATTGTCAATTGGTAGTCAATACCTAAAGCTTTATGTTGAGAACAATTCTTCACTCATACCTGGGCCCGGTGGGAAAGAGTGATGTGATTAGTTAACAGTGTTGGCCAAGAGTGAGAAGAACTGTGACAAGTGTATTTAACATGTCTGGCTTCAAGTGCTTTCTGGTCCTTTGATTCTGATTACACCCCACAGTTGTAGGAAATTAACTGTTTGGTACCTATATTCCTTTTCTAAGTCCCTATTAGGAAAGCTAATCAAGGGTGAAGCATTTTTGCCTCTCCACACGACATGGAAAGACTGATGGTCCTCCCTACCTCCATCCTGTGATTGCCTCCACGTGTTTTTGTTGTTGTCAAAAATGTGGCAAGATGCATGACGGTATATATTCCATATACTGAAAAAATTCCCTAACTCAAACAGAATTGATTTGGAATGCAGATGAAGAGAAAAGAAAAGAAGAAAAAAAGATTTCAAAGGCTCATATAAACAGGGTGATGTCTTTTCGTTCATTACTTTACAGACCCTTCTATCATATTAATTTACCCTTGAGCCAGAAATATGGGATTCTGACGGTCTTCTGCTTACAGTATGTAAGGGATTTCCAATTTTAGATTCTTCCTATTATGGATGGTAGGATAATTTCAGGTCCAACATAAGTCATGTTTGTCTTCTAAGATTCTGAAGGTATTACTCAATCCTTTAGGAATATGAAAAGTACTGTGGGTATTGTCATGATTAGAAGGGTAAACACAGATGTGTGTTGCCAGTGAATTTTTGAGCATGCATAGTGTGAGAACATCATCAATGGAATTCCAAGAACTTGAAATGCTGTGGGAAACTGGCTTCCAAAAAGTTCTACAACATCTGACATGCAACTGTCCTTACACTAATCATTTCATTAAGAATCAAAGTGTTTGTAAGGCTAGTTGGTCATTGAAAAGTATTTATGGAAGAAAATGTAAACTCTAGTGAAATTGTAACTGTAGACTGAAAGGCTTGGTTGAAGATAACCATAATAGAATCCTAACAGTTACTGCTAATTTTCATGTAAACACGTATAATGTATTATTCCAGTACTAGAGTCATCCACGATGTCCTTGCAAAGGATCAAACTTGCTCAGAGAGCTAAGGCATCCCCAAATTGGTAGGTGAATTTCTTTTACTGATATTGGATGTATTTACATTTTAATTATGGGAATAAAAATCTGTTTGGTAGGATGTGAACAGGTGTCTCTGAAGAGATATCACAGTGGGGAATGTTCATGGAATTTCCATACTTGGTTTCAACCCAATAGTACATATTTCATAACATTTCAGCTAAATTAGCACATCCATTTTTGTGTTATATGGGGGTGGGAAAAAACTAACCTTTTCTAGCTCTTGAAAATTAATCAGACATTTTTAGCTTTCGTTTTTGAAATGAAAAATGTTGCAAATTTGAACTTCCACCTTGGCAGACTTAAAATGCTTATTCAAGCATGAAGAAAATCAATGCCAAATTAGGAAAAAAGGAAATGAGAGGACTCAATTTTGAAGGCTTGAAATGTAACTTCTGTGCACACGAATCCCGTCTTTTAAATGCAATCCCTGGTAGTTAGCTGATGATCTCTACAGTGGCACGGACTATGAACCAGGGAGTGGAGCAGAGCATGGTCAACCAAAGACTCAGAGGGAGGGCCCCCGTATGGTTGCTGTGTTTTTGGGAATCCCACAGTCATCACTGATATTTCTGATGTGGGCAATTAGAAACTTGATTCACATTCCTTCCAGTGAAATTATTGGGGCAGACTCGGATGCTGGAGTTCAGGTCTGTAGCTGAGATTGCTAGCTGATTGCCAAACCCGATTTTTAGTTTCTCTTGGACCCACAGCTAGACTCCATCTCCCCGCCTCTGCTGCAGTTAGGTGTGGCCACGTGAATGAGTTCCAGCCAAGGGGATAGGGTACTTCTAGGCCTGATCTATCGAGAAAGAAATCCCTCCTTTCTCTTCTTTTCACAACTTGATGCTAAAATATTTGTGTCCTTAGAAGTTATTTGTTGAAGTCAGAACCCCAGGATTGAAGGGGCCTGGGCCAGGAATGAGTACTTGCAGAAAATCCACTTGACCAGGAATACACATTAGGCTTTTATATGAATAAGAAGTGAACTTTCATTGTGTGAATCCAATGAGATTTTGAATTTGTTAGTTTCAGCTGCTAGCATCACCTTAAATAGTATAGATAATTAAAATCTCCAGAAATCCCTATACACCTTCTCCAAATAAACATGCAACTTAAATAAAATGATGTGCTTACTAGATAAAGCCAGTTTTCAAACAAGTACTCTTGACTCCCACATCCCTTCTATATAGAAATTATATAGAAGGTCCCCCAACTCCCATATGCTTCCACTAAGGGTTAAACAGTGAAGAAAATGTTAGAAACAAAGGTATCATGTACATGGATTACCTTGTGAGTAAGACCTCCAACTCAATTCTAGGTACTGCTTTTATCTTTTTAAAAAACAAAACACCTCAACAATGAGCACTATCTTAGGAAAGTTTCACCAGCTGAAGGCCTAAGAAAATCAAGATGCTTTGTCTGAGTACAAAATTCCTGGATATTTTATTCGTTTGCTACTTGCTTCTTTTCCTTTTTGCATGACATGAAGATGGAAAATCCTCACGTCAGGCTAAAAGTGTGGCTGAAACATGAACTTCACAGAAGTAGTAAGAACAGTGATTTATGATCGAAGTGTAAAGGTAACTCCATGAGCCCACACTGGCAGAATCAAAAGTCAAAACCGTTGTCAGCCATCTGGGGTCATCACATGTTTGGCCAAAAAGAAATAAAAGATTTTGCAGGGTCACTGATTTTTTTTCTTTAACTTTTGGGAAAATTCTTTTGGTGCATAACATTAAACATTAACTGAGATCATGTATTTCACATACAA
This sequence comes from Halichoerus grypus, assembly GCF_964656455.1. NCBI lineage: Eukaryota > Metazoa > Chordata > Mammalia > Carnivora > Phocidae > Halichoerus > Halichoerus grypus. Next base: position 136,021,234 of record NC_135720.1, on the reverse strand, counting down.
ATTATAATCGTATGAACAATTGTACAGTTGCTTACAGGGGCTGTTGATATGTAAAAACCTTCAGGAATAGGGGCGCCTGGGTGGCTCAGTAGGTTAAGTGTCTGCTTTAGGCTCAGGTCAGGATCCTGGGGTCCTGGGATCGAGTCCCTCATCAGGCTCCCTGCTCAGCAGGCAGTCTGCTTCTCCCTCTCCCTCTGCCCTTCCCCCTCTGCTCATGTTCTCTCTCTCTCTCTAATAAATAAATGAATCTTTAAGGAAACAAAACAAAACAAACAAACACCTTCAGGAATAGCTTAAATAAGATGGTTATCCAAAATATACTTTACATTTTTTGTCAGAGAGATTCTGCTCATACTGGTATAAGATATCCAGCCAAAGATATGACAATGGAGTAATTTGGCTGAAAGAAAGATTTCTTCTTAAGGTTTCAGTGTTTCCTAGGATATTGCAAACAAGTACATGGGAATTCGAGGACTGATATTAATGGGTGGTATTACCCCAAAGAGCTGAGTGTTTGAGGTTGATCCTCAAGAGTAGGGTCTACATAAATTAATCAAGGGTCAGGAGCCAGCATTCTGACCACAGAGGGACAAGAACGGAGAGGAATCACTAGTGGAAATTTACATTTATAGAATCTTCCATTTAGGTCAGAGTGTAATTTGCCTTGAGAAGCAGCATCCAGGTATTGAGTTCTTTTGTGCCATTTTCAGCAGATTTTTTAGTTCATCATTTTCCTTTGGCCCTGGTTGTAAGATATTTATGCTTGACTGTGCTTACTGTTTTTTTCTGAACTTATAAAAATTGCTTTTTTATTAGTCTATAAAAGCCATGTTTGGAGACAGCCTAAAATAAAAATTAATGCAACTTATCACCCTACAGCATGGAACAAGTGCCTGCTTCAGTCTCTTATTTAAGCACCACAGATGCATTGAAACCTAATAAAAATTGTTCCCTGGCCCATCAACCCCAACCAGGGAGCAAGAAGCTGAAATCTGTGCATTGCGCACAACCCAAAGGGAAGTCTTTTGAGAGCTGCATTGTTAAACAGAGCTGGTGTGTTATGACTGGGGCCATCAAGGATGGGCTTTGTGGAGAAGCATGTTTATCACTTAATAAACTCTTCCTCCTCCAACACCTTGACTTTTTCTTTTTTTTTGTTTGTTTTAATTAGTCCTTTTTCATTGTGATTGGCCTCCCTTTGCCTTTGAACTCCACCTTATTGAACAAAAAAAGGAGGCTGCGTTCTCTCTGGTCCTTACATAGTAACTGCAAGGAGTATAACACATGGGATTTGCTGGCTCAAAGCACGTTCAGTCCCTAGATCCCCATGTCCACGAGGGCGCTCCAAGTGTGATAGGAAAGATATCAAACGGGCCAATTTGACAAATCATAGCGACAACAACTATTATCGTGACTACTGTGTTACAAGACCAAAACAAAAACGCAGCTCCCAGGCCCCCCGCAGACGTGACTGTTTCCCGGGAGATTCCTTGGGCCTCCCTGCTCACTTCTGAATGGAGTCCAGGGATGCGATGCAGCTTCCCAGCGCTTGCAACACGGAGCAGGGTACCTGCTCACAGAGAGCTGCAGGATGAGAGGGAGAAGACAGAGCTTTTCCAGAGCTTTCCTACCTAGTCTTCTCACGAAAGAGATAGGCCAACAGCCTTTAACAGGTTCGTGCTCCCTCCAGCATTCCCACCTCCCTCGGCTTCCAGCCTCCCATCCGGGTCAGGCACCTTAATGTGGACATCAAGCAAGTGTCTTCATCAAAAGCAGCCCCTTGGGGCACTCAGGGAATTGATTGGAAAATAACCCCCTCCCCCCAGGGTTTTTTTCCTTGAGGTGCTTTTCAGCAATGTTCTCAAAGACATATCCATCTTTGGAGGAGTATTTTTCTTCCCAGACCCCATTCTTTTTCAGCGGGTTCTCCAATCCCTTATTTGAACGGTGAGGATCAAAAGCCGTGTCTGGTTAATCTTTAGGAAACGATGGCCTCCCTAAATATGGTAAGAAGCCAGTTAAAATGGTCTGGGTGTTAAACCAACCCCAGTGAAGAATTCTAGCTAATAGATACCATCTGCACCCCAGAGTGAGTACGTCTTGTCCAGCTTTCAGCCCCATCATCTCTGAGCTATTGGTCTTGTGGCTCATCCCTGAGTACACGCCTGGGGTTCCCAGGACACAGACCGATTGGTTGTGCAATAAAGACGTTATGAGAAAATCTTTTTTCTCTCTTTTCCTCAGGGCCTGAAATCAGCAAGCCAAAATGCTTTTTATCCTAATATAGAAAAGAATTAGGCAGCAGATGCTTCTTCACAGCAGCCTGCATGCTGAGGAGAGGGGGGAAAAATGGCGCAGTCCTCCTCTGGCAAGAGTTTAAGGCTGAATCATCATGGGAGTGTTTGTGGTAAAATCACATTTTTCTTTCAGATAGTGGAACGATTATCACTGGGCTATGGACAGCTAGTCCAGAGTGATTTTGGTGAGATCTACTCTTTTTCACCACATAAAGACTGTGTCTTTGGCTCCAAGGGAACAAAACATCTAAGAATATTATTGTGGGAGGAGAGCAGATAGAAGGAGACGCTGGAAAAAAATTGGCCAAGATCAAGAAGCGAGGAGAGCCAACAAAGTAATGAAGAGGATTTGTTTTCTTTTTGAACTAAGGGTGGGGATTGGGTCATATCTCCATAATCATGTGAAAACAAAAGGTCACCCGAACGAACCATTTTCCCAGAGGCCCCCATGAGACAAGCTACAAAATCAATTCTGTGTTATCCCACCAAAGACCACCACCAGCAGGGGCTGGGATCATTGTTGAGGCTTGATGAGTGAAAGTACAATTTTATCTATATTACCTCATTGCCCAGAGGCTTCTTAAGATTAGGAAGGGAAAGGAGGACAGAAAAAGGGAGACTGTAGTGAGGAAGACCCTTCCATACTGGATTTTTCCATTTTACTGCTTTAGATCCCCACTTATGCCTGACAACTGCAATAGATGTCTAACTTGACCCTTGCTATTCCTCTCTTTTTTCAATTCATCAATTCTTCCAACTGGCCCTGGTTCGATCTTTCTAAAAGATTAAATTGTCTCTCGTAATCTTTTCCCATTGCTAGCTCCTCGTTAACGATCAGGAGAAGTCCATCCTCTTCACCCTGGATATCTAGAAAATATGCTCCCTGCCTCCTCCAATACTCCCTCCCACTAGGGCTCTAAACAGTCCCTCTGATCCAAGATGACTTTGTTCTCACTCTTCCTAGGACATGCCACCTTCATTTCTACACATCCAATACCTTGATTATCTTGTTCGGATCAACAGTATGCACTACCTTCTACACATCTGTCTATCTAGAAGTTTACTTTCCAAACCTCTCCTTCAAGTTCATCTTCAGTGCTTCTCCAGTTGTAGGCCACGTATCTCGGAATTCCTACCATGGCCATTGTTTATACTTTTGTAATGTTAGCACTTCATTCAGGCTTATTTGGATTCTTGCAACATTAGTGCATATTTGTACAGTGTGTCTTCTCTGTGGAGAGTGAAACTCCTCTGTGAGAAGACTGTGCCATCAACATTTTTATATTCCACATGATATCTCAAACAGCTCATGTGGATATTTGAAATAGTTTTTTTCCAAATCCTTTCAGGTTGCATCCTTTAAAACCTAATCTCTAGGCTTGGGAATGAAAAAATAAGTCCAAATGAGGCAAACCACTGGAAACCCTTTTAGGGTCATCATCAATTACTTTTATGCCTCTATTTCTCTCCTCCACACCAGTTCAAGAGCTCCTAGGACCCTCGAGCTAGCCAGGACACTAGATGACATCCAGTCAAACACTCACTGGAGAGATGAGTCTGCGGCTGGTGTGAGAGGTCATGTAACTTGATCGAAGTCACACGTCTATTAGCGTTTAGAGTGGGGACTGAGAAATACATGTCCAGAACCAAGACTCAATCATTTCTTTCCTGTTTGTTGTATTGTTTCTCATCCTAGCCTTCCCATAGCTGCCGAGTCAAGAAATATTGTTAATTTGATTTCAGGAAAAAAACAACGAAAGAAAAAGAAAGAAAGAAAGAAAGAAAGAAAGAAAGAAAGAAAGAAAGAAAGAAAGAAAGAAAGAAAGCAAAAACCCCAAACAAACTAAAGCAGAGAGGGAGGGAAATAAAATGTAGGGTTTGTCCGAATAAGCCTTCAGCCTTTCAGTTAGGTCTTCGGTGCTTCCGGAGCCTGGTGCATGCTTGTTGGTTCTGATCCTGTTTGTATGCACTCTGATTCTGTTTCAATCTTTTCTTCTTGATGTTTCAGAAGTTGCTTTGGATCTAATGAGCCACTCTGCTATGCCACTAATTATGCTCCATTGTCAAAAAAGGACCACATTCTGTCCTCTGTGTACTTGGGTTGCTGTTCCATCTTTCTGCACCCTGAGACAGAGCAAATGCCAAAATGCAAGGCCTAGGGAAGATGCTACCCAAAGGCAGTTCCTCTGGAAATGGTGAAATATTCAAAAGTAGACAAATGCTTACCATGTAAGAAGAGGAGTAGACATTTGATGCATTTCAGAAATGTTCTAAGTCACTACTTTTATGCTTTGGATGCCAAGAGGCATTTCTTGGAGGAGTAAAATTAAAATATCAAAATAGTTTTAATGAAAGAGTTCTAAAGCAAGATTCAAAAGTCCTGCAATCCAGCTCTTTATGAAGGCATTGGTCATCAATTTCTTGTAAGGTGAGAATTACCCTGTTCAGTACAACTCGTATATTTGCTTTTATTTTTAGAAGTATACATAAATGGGTGAGGAAATTTTATTTACATATTAAATTTATTTTTTCTGGGCTTAAAGAAGATTGTTCCCTGGGCTAGAGTTTATTTTACTGGTTGTGTTATACAGATTTTCCACATGCATTCGCCAGGAAGAAAAGAGTCATAAGATTCTTATTGTTGAAATGTGGACTTAACCAATCAAGCTACGAGACAGATGGAATCAACCATCGAGTGCACAACTTCTTATTCTTTATGACTCTCTGTTGTCTTCCCTCCATATCTCTCGGCTCCCCACACTCCAGCACCCTATTCTGATCACTGTCAAACAGGGCACTATTTTTTCTCCTGTTCTTACTTCTCACCAGTTAGTTCCACAACTGTCACGAACGATTTAGGAGAGATACGGCACCTCACCACGCGCAACCGTATATGAATCTGACAGTCTCTATTGGAGGTGGATGCACGCAAGATAATGATAGAGCGGTAGACAAATAACTAGCAGTTTGGCTCATTTACACTGAAGGAGTTTTGCACAGTGGGGTAGTTACGTGTCCACTTCTTGCACCTTCATCGTTGCCACTGGTTTAGTCCACTTAACTCTTCACTTTGAGTTATGCTGAGATTGCCACACACAGTCTCCTGGTAAGAGAGAATCTCAGAACTGAGCAAAAGTCCTCACTTCCTCTCTAATTACCTTTAGGATCACTATGGGGCAAATATAATGTCTCTACAAAGCAGGTTTCTCTTTTCATATGTACAAAGGTCATCCTGTTAACAACATAGTTGTAATCTAAGTAGGTCTTAATTTCTGCTTTCTTTTTTTTTAAGATTTATTTATTTATTTGAAAGAATGAGAGAGAGAGAGGCAGGAGGAGGGGCAGAGAGACAGAGAGGATCTCCAGCAGACTCCCCGCTGAGCACAGAGCCCAATGTGGGGCTCAATCTCACGACCCTGAGATCAAGACCTGAGCTGAAATCAAGAGTCAGATGGTTAACCCACTGAGCCACCTAGGTGCCCCTCAATTTCCACTTTCAATTAGGATAGAGTATTTTATAGTAGACTAAATTGTTCAGTGATGAGATATGGGCAAAATGGAGTGAATGGAACAAAATGATTATAAAATTTAAATTTAAAGATAATATATGCCATTTGCAATGGCTCAAAAATTGTCAAATACCTCCAACAGATGTGCAAGACCTCTGCACTAAAAACTAGAAACACTGTTGACAGAAATTAGAGAATATGTAAATAAATAAAAGCAGATGCCATGTTCGCAGAACGTTTTCTTGCTGCTGGTGTATTGCTGTGGTGAAGTTGTCGAGTTTATTCAAAAACATATATGTTCATGAAATGCTATCTTGAAACAAAAAGTCAGAGGACTAGCACTACCAGATACCAAGACTTATGGAAAGCTGTATCATTAAGACAGTGGAGGGTTGGCTTAATAATAGACAAATAAACCAATGGAACAGAATAGAGAATCCAGAAATAAACCCACAAATATACCATCTCCTGAAGTATGTAACAAAGGTGTCACTGCAATGCAGTTAGGGAAAGGATTGCATTTTCAATGAATGGTGTTGTGTGAGGTGTATATTTCTAGAGGGAAAATCAATATCATTAATCATTCAAGGTGCTGTATAGATCTAAATGAAAAAAGTAAGAACCCTAGGGCCTCTAGAAGGTAACAGAATATTTCCATGTAATTTGCATAGGAAATGATTTCTTTTTTTTAATTATGTTCAGTTAGCCAGCATGTAGTACATCATAAGTTCTTGTTGTAGTGTTCAACGATTCATTAGTTGCATAGAACACTCAGTGCTCATCCCAACACGTGCCCTCCTTAATACCCATCACACAGAAATGATTTCTTAAACAGGACTCGAAAAGCACCCATCATAAGGAAAATTTTGGTAAAATGGAAAAAATTGAAATTAAAACATATGTTCATTAAGGGACCATTAGGAGAGCGACAGGGCAAGTACAGAGAGGGGGAGTCCAGGGACAATGCATATATGTAACAGAAGACTTCTACTGGAAATACATAAACAACTCCTGCATGTTAATAATGAAAAGACATGTCAGTAGAAAAATGAGCTCAGGATTTTAACAAGCACTTCCAAAGAACACATCCAAATGGCCTATAGACACATGAAAAGTGTCCACCTTCATTAGTTGTCAAGGAATTCTAATTAAAACTAAAATGTGAAAGCCCTGTACACCCATCAAATTGGCTAAAATAACGAAGACTGACAATACCAAGGGACTGTGGGGATGTGGGGCAACTGGAAGCTTCCCACACTTCAGATGGGTGTGTGAATTGATAAAACCACCTTGAGAAAGCGTTTGGCAGTATCTCCAAATGTGTATAACACGCACATTTTATGACCCCAGAGTATGTGCTCAGCAGAAATGCTTCTGTGTTTGTGACAAAACAGTGTTGGTCATGGCGCTATTTGTGAGAGCCAAATATTCATGGCCATTTGATATATTATAGATCTATAAATGGACCTCTGCAAACACACTTAGAGCAAAAAGAAGCCAGACACAAAAGAAGACACACTGTATAATTCTGTCTCTATCACTTTCAAACACTGGCTAACCTAAAGCATGGAGAGAAAACCATGAGAGTGATTACTTTGGGGAAGATTGCATGCGTGGGCAGCGCATGGGGGGTTCCATGGGTGCTGGTTAATGTTCTACTTCTTGATCTGGTTGATGGTGATCGGGCTGTGTTCATTTTGTGTAGATTCACCAAACTGAGCAGTTAACATTTTATTTTATTCTTTTTACTTTTCTGTATGTATATTATACATCAGTAAACATTTTTTAAAAAACATCCAGATCACCAGGGTGCTTGGATGGCTCAGTCAGTTAAATGTCTGCCTTTGGCTCACTCAGGTCATGATCTTAGGGTCCTGGGATTGAACCCCATGTCAGGCTCCCTACTCAGAGGGAAGCCTGCTTCACCCTCTCCCCCTGCTCATGCTCTCTCTCTCTCACCATCTCTCTGTCTCTCAAATAACTAAATAAAATCTTAAAAAAAAATCTGGATCGCCTATTCCCTTAATTCTGCTAATTCACTCCAAATCATTTCGTTCAATTATTGTTGCTCTCTAAAATTGCAGGGCAAGATTGGTGCAGTCTGGAGAATTTGGACTGAAATAATCAGAAAATTTCAACTTTAAAGGTTTTGTGTTGTTGTCTCTTAAAAAACAACACACATACAATCAAGTTGTCAAGGACCCAGCTTGTCTACTAGAGATAGGGAAATTCAGATCAAGAAGAGAATTTTAATATGGTCATGCATTATCTATAACCTGTAGGATGAATAAAGATAAGAATTAGAGTGAACTTAACTGAAAATAGCCTCATGATAAAAAAGAAAAAGAAGAAGAAGTCACTTTATTTCAATGACATTCACTTCTACTGTGATTTTTATCTTGTGCTTATTTAGTTCCTCGGCCCAAACCAAGATGGCTTGGCTTTTTTCCTTTCTTTTCTTTTCATTCTTTATTTATTTTTTCTTTTTTTGAGTTCTTCACTTCTGCAAGGTCAATGTAACCTATGGAAATGGAATTGCCCTTTTCGTGGTTTTGCACAATGTCATTGAAGACACAGCTGAGAAAGAAAGCAGGTGTGAAGCTAACAGTATTCATAGTCTGAACTACTTGTTCTGAACTTGAAATTTGAAAACATTGTTTGAAGTGACTCTGATGTTATTTTGATTTACTATTCTTACAAGCAGCTCTTTCTCAGTTAGCTCAGACTTGCAAGCTAGCCACATAAATTAAACAAAGCGGGGTCTCCTGGGAGGATTGATGAGGGACAGAACGAAGACACAGATATCATCCTGCCACCAGCAAGCGAAAAGTGTAGGTTTTTACAGAAAAGTTTTCATTTCTGATCATTGCCACATTTGAAGCTCTTGTCCTTAATTTCCAAGTGATACTCTCCTCAGTCAGTTTAAATACTAGGCAAAGTTGAATTCATTCAGAGGCATCCCCTACAATAATAATTTGATTTCTCCTGCATTCTCTTCTTGTTTCTCTTATCTTGTTGGTCCTCAACATCTAAAGACAGAGCCACTTTAATGCAATATCCCAAAAAGGAAAATAGAAGTACAATCATGTAGGGGCATATTTTAGTGTGATCTTAAAATTTCTAAGTAAGGAAATATAAACCTGAAAAAGTGAGAGAGAAGGAGAAGAACCCATACTCAAGGTAATCCTAAGGAAATAGAATGGATGACAGCTTGTAAGTAGGATTCTTTGAAGAGGTAATAAGGGTGCAGGGTGACTAAATGGGTTGCCACTGGTCATTGAACTGAAGGATGTTGGTTCCACTCTAGTTTAATGTGTATCTGTAGAAACTTCAGTTTCCAGAGATGGGGGTAGATATTAACCGGACCATGTTAAATTTACTGTGATCCGTCAAATTGCTCATGGTAAGTGAATCTGGAACTATAGTCCTCTAATTTAGCAAGTAATAAACAAGAGTTGTCGGAGGAGGACAAAATTGATATCTATTTAGTAAAACACATTTCACAGAAGGTTCTTAAGAAAATGTAAATTTAATTTCTAAAAATTGCCATAGCTATACTTGCATTTTTTTAATGCAATGAGCAGCCCCAATAGGAAACTCACACCACCAACCCAGCCTTGCTCACTGACAAACCAGTTTCTACCATCTCTTAGAGACAATAGCTAGTTCTTTTGATCTATGGCTTCCTGGACAGGAGTCTATCTTCTCTGAACTTGCTCCATACTTGGAATCATAGCACTCTTTTCTACTCAAAGTCTTACCAAACAAACACGGCATGCTGACTCGCTGCAATGTATATCACCATATGGTCTGAGACTAATGACGGCCCATCCCTCACCCTCACCATGAGTGTTTGATCACACGGCGCAGTGATCATGAAGGCATGAAGAAAGGCACAGGTGTGTTAAACTCTTGGCACAAAACACAGTCCCACTGCAGATGGAATTGTTACACCAAGGCTCAAACCATATTCTGTTTAGGGGGAGATGTATGGTGTATCTTTCCCAATGATGATAAAGTTATTAGGAAGCAGTGCTAGTGCTTTGTGATCTGTTCATGAATATAAGCACCTTTGCCCAAATACTTTAACCAAGATGAATGGGCATTCATTGTGTTCCATTCAATTAAATAAAGAATTTAGACAATAATGTGCTCTGTTACAGCTTGCATCTGCCACGTAACATTTTAATCAAGTACATGACTTTATGAATCTCTATTTGCAAATCATCATTGCTATTGGCAAACCAAAAAACGTAGAAGTAACTTTCATCTTTATGTATTTGTAAAACAGATGTCATTGTCTCTAGATATTACTGAGGGGTTAGACAAAACAAGTTATTCCATTGAGTGGAAAATGAAGAGTCTCTGACCCCAGGTTTCTAATCCTGCACTTGGCTTAGTATACTTGGAAGTGAAGTCATATATACTGTAAACTCCCTCTTGCATCTCGTAATCTGTCCATTAGTAAGTAGTTTCCAAGCAAAATGAAATTTGGTTTCATTTTTAATATATATTTGTAAAAGGCAAAACTACAAGAGTGTGAGCTGGTGCCTCAGGGTAGGAAAGCAAAGGATTATATGGATTTAAAGAATCCAAAGATGTAAAAGAGAGTTGTGATTTGTGTCACGTTAAGAGACTGAAATCCAGAGAAATTCAATTATTTGTCCAAGGTCATATGACTACTGTTGTCACCCTTACTAGTGGTTTCACTTTGTATGATTTCAGTTACTCATGGTCACCCACAGTCAGAAAATATTAAATGGAAAATTCTGGAAATAATTCATAAATTTTAAGTTGTGCATTCTGAGCAGCATAAGGGTATCTCGCACTCTTTGGCTGTATCCTGAACAGGACAGGAATCATCCCTTTGTCTGGTGTCTCTACATTGTATCCGTTGTCACCCCTTGCGAGAGTAGCTGGCTGAGTTATCAGATCAACTGTCACAGGATCACAATGCTTATGTTCAAGAAACCCTTATTTTACTTAACAATAACCCCAAAGAACAAGAGCAGTGATGTTGGCCATTTGGATATGCTTCTGTTAAGTGAAAAGATAAATGTTCTCAATAAAGAAAAAAAAATGATGTTGAGGTTGCTAAGACCTGCAGTAACTTTTATTACAGTAAATTGTTATAACTGTTCTACTTTATTATGAGCTATTATTGTTCATCTCTTACTGTGACTAATGTATACACTTTATCATAAGGATAAATGCGTAGGAAAAAACATAGTATCTGCAGGGTTTGGAACTATCTGCAGCTTCAGGTCCACTGGGGGTCTTGGAACATATCCCCTGCAGATAAGGGTGCGGGGAACTGTAGACAGGGCAAAACCAAGAATAAAAGAGAGATCTTTTAATTTCTATTCTATTTTCTTACACTACTATGCCGTGTTTCCTTTAGAATATTAGATTTTCGTATCAATAGCTTAACACATCTCAATCAGATATTATGGAATTTCTTCATGGTGATTGTTAGGAAAATACATTTATGTGAGAAAGTAACACTATTTTAGTACAGTTGTTCTGGGCTCCAGCCGAAAGTAACAGTCTCCATCCTCCCTTGCAACTCAAATTCAGAATGTGTTACAATCCCTTGGAGACCGTTTTGCCGTGGGGCCTTAAAGAATTTAGACAGTCAGTAACGAGTCCAGAAATAAACTTGGTAACTAAAAGATGGTAAGCTGAATCCCCACATAATGTGAGACTGTGGGTCCTCTGCCAAGAGTGGGGTCTGCGATGTTTGGCTCTCTAAGTTTTAGCTCGATGAAATCCAGTGCAGGGAGAACATCTGAAGCTTTCTTAAATTATAAATAGATCCCAGTTGTGGAGAATCCTTCTAAAGTTTCTGGCGATTTCTTAAAACATATTATTCACATTGCCATATGATATGGGTAAAGCCCATTTCAGCTAAATCTTACGCTAAGTATTAGAAAGCTAAACGAGGCCATGACTCTTTTCTTTAATTACAAATCCCGATTAGACATATTCTACTCATAATTACCAGGTAGTCGTGTACCCAAATGGCTTGGAGCCATGCATTTATTTACTCTAAGAACTGGCTATTATCCTGTGATACAGAAAAAGAGAAGAGAAGCAGATCAGGGTGGAAGAGATGTGGATGGGCCAAGCCAGCACCTAACGCACACATCCATTCATCCAGTTAATATTTCTTAAGTAAATGCTATTTTCTTGCAAGGAACTCACAGCCTAATGGCAGAAAACAGATAACCAGAGGGTCAAAGAAACAGATAATCGTTTAGAGGTAAGTAGCCTGGTGGAGTTTCCTAGCAGACAGGTTGAAGATGCTGAGCTTAGAGGTAAATGAAGAATTGACAGGTTTGTTCGTATGGGAGAGAGAAACCAGGAATGTAACGATTCCTACAAATGGCATCAGAATCCATCTTAAGGTGGAAATTATGTTTGCTGGAAAATATAATGTAAGTGTTGGGGAAGAAGGTGGAATCCTTATTATTGGTTGGTTCCAAGGCTTCTAAAAATAAAGCTGGGCTTTTCTGTTGGATAAAAGGTGGTGTGTGTGTGTGATTGATTCAGTGGAGGGGAGGGGTGTGCAGTGTGGGGAAGACAGAGATTCTAAAGCATTCTAAAAAGTGTGGACTGTAGAAATCTAGAGGACCCCAATACCATTTCAGGGAGTTGAAATGTCTAAACTATTTATGAAATAATGCTTAGATTTTATTTATTTTGACTCATGGCATGGACATTTATACTATTGGTACAAAAGCAGCAGTGGATAAAATTGCTTGAATCTTAGCAATGGCACCACGTATTTTTCTTAAGCTAATTTCACTTAAAAATGTCTTCAATGAGGCAAAAAAAATGTTGATCTTATTAAATCTTGATTCTTAAGCATATTTTTCCCTTTTGGAGTATATATCTAGGAATGGTTAGATTTTCTTCATAAACTCCAGCCAAAACTTTTACAGTAGATAGAACACAGGAACAGATACGAGAATTGGCCATCCCCCATTCATTTAATTTAATCTTCACATTTAATTTAATCATTCATTAATACAATAGATAAAATAATCAATTACATATTCAGTTTCTCAGTCTTCCGAGGATCACTTCAAAGTGCTCAACAGCCACAATGTGCCCAGAGGCTACCATATTAGGCAGAAAACATTCCCAGTATTCCAGAAAGTTCTATTGGGCCGTACTGGTACCAAGTATGTGTATAACGGTGACTTTTGGGTCTGTGTTCCTATATTAAAGGCAAGCTTTTAAGGAAAAAAAAAAACTGACTCACATTTCCACTGGAATGCATAAATTCAGCATCATTTCCACGTAGCTGGTCTATGTTCTCTCCAACTTCGCTCCCTTTGGGCATGTGGAATCTCAGATTCCCACTGTCAGGGTCACTTCCGATCAAGGAGCAGAGGAAGCAGGCACTCTTTTCTTTACTGCACAGCCAAGAGGGTGTCGACCTCAGGGTGTCCGTAAGCAATAAAGTCATCGTAGGTCAGGAGTCCCTGGGTTCAAGCGACTCTGATACCAACCGAGATTTTAGGCAGATGGGAAGGGGGCGGGGGAAGGAAGCAACGAGTTCTTTCCAGCACGAATTCAAACTACCCCTCCGTTGACCCTCCGCTGATGGCACACTTGCCCCCGAAACCCACAGTTACCTCTCCTCTGGCCAAATATTTCTAACACACGTTGCTGATAATACGGCTCTACCCTGGCATTTGCAAGCTTGTTAGAAGCTGGGATGAGAGACTGCCTGTTAGCAGATGCCAAGGCTTTACTTCCTCAATATTTTCCCTTCCTGTGATAACAACGCTCATCAGTCTCTTTTTAGGAGACAGAAACCCATGCGCAGAAATTTGTGTCTTGTTATTCGCAAGGTAACGATATTTGAGTGTTTACTCTCACGCTGGTGTTAATTAGTTCACAGCATATTTAAGTCTGGGAACAACGCAAGTCAGCCCCCATCTCCAAAGGACATCTTTTACACAGCTACATTATGTTCTGACAACACCCAAGCAGCCTTGCCAAGACACCAATGGTGACTGCTAAACACGGTTTTGGCAAAGAGTGCCGAGGAATTCCTCTCAACTGGCAACCCAGCAAATCCAGGTTTACAAATGTGCCACCCTTGGTTAATTAGTGACACTGCTGGCTTTTAATTGAATTTGAAGCAACATGAGAAAAAAAAAAATCAGGGGGGAAAATAAGGTGGATAAACAAGCCCACTAGTCCGCTGCTGGAGAAATGAAGTCACACAAGCATGAATGATGCAGCCCCGCAAAGAGGTTGATGGATGTGGATGCTTTTGAAACACAAAAACATCTGGCCGCACGGCACAGCTGAGGGGGGGAAAAAAAGGAAGGTCCAAATTCATGGACACATTTCTGTCAGAGACATCCGGCAAACAGATGGGGCTGGCTCCAAATAAAGTCCCATAGATGCGTTGAGAGGTTTTTGAAAGCTCGTGGGTTCATAGATGCATTCTTTTCACCCCTTTGTTTCCAGTTCAGGAGCTTATCATCAGCTCTTTCTGCACTTGCTCGCTGTCTTTGGGGCGGTGATGTTCCCCCCCAGCAGAGCCTTGCAGAGGCTCTGGCCTGATGTGATACGGAATGTGAGGTCGCTTCACGTATTGAAAAGGCCAGCACTGACCCAACGCTCACGGGCAGGACGCTGGACTCAGGGCTTGGCTCATCTCATTCATTGCTGTCTTCGGCAGAAGCCCCTATCGTGATCACGATTTTAAAAATCGGGAAGTTCAGGTACATATCTGAAGTGATCCAGTTTGTCAGTGGCAAGCATAGAATTCATTCTTAGGTCCCTCTTGGTGAAAGAATGGGGTCTTGTCCCCTTCCCTGCACTGCTTCGGAAGATTTGGGAAAAATAATGCACTCTTTGCAGTGAGTGTGCATTAGGCAATCAGAAGATGAGATTTCCATTCAGATCCCTGAGCTGCTGTCGTCTCTTGAACAATGAATAATATATCGTCTGGGGAACACATCTAGAGTCTAGATTTTAAGAGGGATTTTTCCTTTTTGCTGTGGTCTGCTTCTTGCCTGGTACATCCCTTATTTGCAAGAAGAAGGGGACAGAGTGCTGAGCTAAGACTTCTGGAAGGTGCAATGGAAATCTGTATCTGCTGGAAGACTTGCCGCCTCCTGTGGGTATCAGCGGAACCCGGGAGCTCACACGGTGCCCCCCACCTGCCCCAGGGCTGAAAGCAAACAGGAACAGAGTTAATACGAAAAGAAAGGAACATCCCAAGGTTCACTCACTCCCTTCCTCATAGGCAATCAGGAACGTCCACAAACATCAACATCATCCACGCAGATGGGATATGAGAGAAATTCAGAGCAGAAATGTAGAGGGCTTAAAAATACACTCAATGATGTCTGAGGCTATCAGGCAATTCTATGGTTCTTAAAATCAGTTCTAAAATCACTGGCAACTAGCGATGCAGAAAGGAATGCCTACTTTCATTAAGTGAGACTCTCGGGATCTAAATCTTTGATCGACCAAACAAGACCTGGTACTAAGACCTTCTGTATAAAAAGGTTTATCAAGGCAAAAAGTAGCGTTAATATTATTGTATTATGTGTGTCATCCAATTTTTGAGACACAGACGTGCCTTAAATGCATAGCAGAATCTATGTTGGGCAAAAGGATATTTTGCATGTTTTCTGATTTTTGAGGCAGTGCAAAGCTCCAGGATAATTTGGTTCAGATTTCAGATGCCCACAGCGATATTGGTCCACTCACGTGGCAGCAAGCAGAGGATTAGAAGACTCATATTTCGGGTCCTAGGACAGAATTCCAGGACTGTAAGATAAAGACTTTATTCTCACAGGATTCATATTGTTAGGTAACAACACACGTGAAGATGGGGAAATGACATAAATGTATCACGGCGTGAACTCAGAATCCTGGTTAAGTAATTTGTTGAGCAGGTTTATAATTGTTGCTTCCATTTCTGTCCTCCCTGCAGATTGCTTCAGGAGCTACTGTTGATTACTAATGAGCAGATAGTGAGCTTGATATGGGGATGAAGCCACATGGTGGAAAGATTTTGTAAGGGTACTCCTTATGCAGTGGAGTCTTGGCACAGGCAAAGGGGCACTCCCCTTGGAACTTGAAGAGGTCATGACTGTAAAAAATCACAGCTTCAAATAAACCCCCGTCTGGGTAAGTGCTCAAGGTGGGGATGACAGTAATCATAATGATACTAACAACTGGTAACATTTGTTGAGTGTTTCTGTATGTTCCAGGCAAAGTGCTTCAACTCTTAATAGACATCACTTTATTATGATAACCCTATTGAGGAAGTTCTATTGCTATTCTCATTTATCATTTGAGGAAACTGAGGCTCAGAGAGATTAAAACTTGCTCAAGAGCAAATCTCGCCAAACTAAGTTAAAAAATGATGGAATCTGGGGCAGTTGGGTGGCTCAGCTGGTTGAGCATCTGACTCTTGGTTTCAGCTCAAGTTAAGATCTTGGGGGTCGTGGATCAAGCCCCTCGTAGGGCTCTGGGCTCAGCGGGGAGCCTCCTTGAGATTCTCTCTCTCTCTCCCTCTGCCTCTTCCCCTCCCCCTGCTCGTGTTCTCTCTCTCAAAATAAATAAATAAAATCTTAAAAAAAAAGATAGAATTTGAATTCAAATTTTAGTCCATCTGAGTATCCAAGCCCTCAAATTTCTAGTGTTTTCTGCTGAGTGTGCGAGGGTTCTAGGAGTAGAATGAACATATAATTTAACATCCACTCTGGAACATATATGAAAGTGAAAGGAGGTGATGTTGATACTTACTCTGGGACAGTGGGGCAAATTGGGATACATGACCCTACTACTTAAGAAGGGAGCTGCAGTGGGGAGTCGGCTTGAATATTCTCTCCCTCTGCCCCTCCCTCCCTCTCTCTCTTAAATAAATAAATAAATCTTAAAAAAAAAAAAAAAGGGAGGTGACCTGATAGATACCCCTGCCTGAGAGATGAAATGATGAATCTGGAACCACTTGGTATTAATATATGTCAACTCATCCCAGATTTCAGTAAAAAATTTACAAATGAGTGACCATTACCCCCAGATAGGCAACTTTCTCTTATCTGCTGGAGATGAATACCTGTTTGCCTTTACCTAGTTTTGAACACCTTACTCTTGGTTTCATTTTGTGCTGTCATAAGCTTTTTTTTTTTTAATCAAGAACATTTTGCTTTTAAGGTATTTATTGCCTTTCTAGCTTAAGTTGCCTTTAAAATGAATTGTTCAATATAAAGAAACTAAGGCAGAATTACAAAATCTTTGCACCCAAATGACCAATTTCAAATGGCTTGTTCGATTTATAAAGTCTTGGCTTTGGTGAAAATGTGCTCATAGCACTTGGCTTAAAATATTAAGTATCCCAATACACAGAAAGCTGACTTTGGGGGAAATATCAAGTAAAGCAGTATCACTTCTAGCTCTTTTCTCTTCACACACTGTTTGCCCCGAGGTAATATGCGTAGACTAGTAGCATATCTTTTGAGCAGGACTCTAATATCAGAACCTCTGGCCACATCTCATACTGTGAACCCATCCTCTGTTTTCCTGAAACTTTACTCTAATGACTTTCTGGCACTTTCTTCCTCCTTGTCTTTACCTGCTCCTCCTTTGGCTCTTCCACCTTCTCTCCTACCCCCTCCCAACAACACCTCTGTCTCCTGGGTCTCACTATTGGCTTGCCTTTTCTTGTTTTTCTCTATATCTGGTGTCATTTGACAATCTCAGCTGCAATTAATATTTCAGTGTGGTACAAGACTTCCAAATCTTTATTTCCAGCTCTGGCATGCTCTCCCAAAACTATAAAACTTTATCTATCTAAAACTCCTTATCAATATATCTTTCATGCATCTCAAATTCAGTTCATCCAGAGCTGGTCTCACTAGCTCTCTTTCTTTCTAAAGCACACACACCTACCTGTGCCCTCTCTATTTCAAGCAAGTCTCTTGAATTTCCTCTTTGCAAATGATACAAGTTACCTAGGTGACGATCTAAAATAAAATCAGTTGACAAATCCTCTCAGGTCCATTTTTCAACACATCTCAGCTCTACGATTTCTCTAAATTTTCCTAGAAAACTTGTTCAGATTCACTCCTTCTCACCTGAAGTATGTCAATTGGTTCCCCCAGTCTTTGTTTTTCTCTTATATTCATCCTGTGTAGCAGCAAGATCAAACTTTTGCTGCTGCTTCCTCTTCTTCGTCGTCTTCTTCCTCTTCCTCTTCTTCTTCCTCTCCTCCTCCTCCTCCTTCTTCTTCTTCCTCCTTCTTCTTCTTCTTCTTCTTCTTCTTCTTCTTCTTCTTCTTCTTCTTCTTCTTCTTCTTCTTCTTCTTCTTCTTTCTTTTTCAAATAAGCTCTATGCCCAACGTAGGGCTTGAATTCTAGACCCTAAGATCAAGAGCTGCATGCTTCACTGACTGAGCCAGCGAAGTGACCCAGGATCAAACTTCTTAAAGAACAGTCCAGATCATATCACTTACTTGTTCAAATTTCAGTGCAAATAATGTAACTTACTCTATGTTGTTCTAATTTCTCAGCCTGGTATCCAGGATCCATTGATGAGACTACATCATTATTCAGGTCCTACTTGGCATGACATCTCCTCTGGGAGTCCTTCTTGGAGTCCACAGAGCCCTGCTCTGAGCTTTCACAGAAACTATCCCCTCTTCCTACTATGCATCACACTTTATTTTAAAGATTAGTTTACTTTCTTATCTTCCCTTAGATTTATAAAGTCCACAAGAACAAAGAAAATAGAAAAGTTATTTACAGTTATATTCCCAGTCCATGTCCATGGGAAAATTAAAAAAAAAAAAGTTTGTTGAATTAACTAACAAATAAATGAATCTACTCACATTAAACAAGTGGATCCATCCACTCAAAAGCTCTGTGGTTCTGGACCAAGTGACTTGTCCCTATTTCAGCCTCTTTCCTATCTCGATATGATCCTTAGCAGGCCCTACCCACCAGTCTCCATAAAGCTAAATTCAGCCTACTTTGACAGAAGCATAACTCAAAATGCTCCCTCTACCATGAAACCTTCCATGAGTCCCTTAGATATGAGTGACCTCTTTTACTTCTAAATTCTTGCAATATTCCCTTTGTGCCTCTTTTATACAATACTGAATTTTTAAAATTTTGTTTTTAAATAAAAATTGTATATATTTAGGATGTAAACACAATGATTTTATATACATGGTGAAATGATTATTACAGTCAAGCTAATGAACATATCATCTCCTCACATAGTTACCTTTTGAGTGTGAATATGATGACAGCACCTGATACCTACTTTATAGCAAGCATCAAGCTCCAGGAAGACAGGATCCTTGTTTGTTTTATTTTTAACTAAGTACCTATTACAGTGTCTTACAGAAAGGAAAAGCTTAATCAATCAGCATTTATAGTGGTGCCTGTCTGTCTCTGTAGGTTAAGTGTCCGACTCTTGATTTCAGCTCAGGTCATGATCTTAGGGTTGGAGATCAAGCCCTACATAGGGCTTTGAACTGGGCATGATTCATTGTTTGCATATAACACCCAGTGCTCCATGCAGTATGTGCCCTCTTTAATACCCCATTATTGCAAGCAATAAATGCTAATTTATTTTTTAATGAAGTTTTTTCTTTTATTTATTTATTATTAGGTTATGTTAGTCACCCTACAGTACATCATTAGTTTTTGGAGCTTGCTTAAGATTCTCTCTCTCCCTCTCCCACTGCCCCTCCCTTCTCTCAATCTCTCTTTAAAAAAAAAAAAAGTGTGGAGTTTCCTCAAAAAGTTAAAAATAGAGCTCCCCTATGACCCAGCAATTGCACTACTAAGCATTTACCCCAAAGATACAGATGTAGTGAAAAGAAGGGCCACATGCACCCCAATGTTCATAGCAGCAATGTCCACAATATCCAGACTGTGGAAAGAGCCGAGATGCCCTTCAACAGACAAATGGATAAAGAAGATGTGGTCCATATATACAATAGAATATTACTCGGCCATCAGAAAGGATGAATACCCAACTTTTACATCAACATGGATGGGACTGGAGGAGATTATGCTAAGTGAAATAAGTCAAGCAGAGAAAGTCAATTATCATATGGTTTCACTTATTTGTGGAACATAAGGAATAGCATGGAGGAAATTAGGAGAAGGAAGGGAAAAATGAAGGGGGGAAAATCAGAGGGGGAGAAGAACCATGAGAAACTATGGACTATGGGAAACAAACTGAGGGTTTCAGAGGGGTGGGGGGGGTGGGGGGATGAGTTAGCCCAGTGGTGGGTATTAAAGAGGGCACATACTGCATGGAGCACTGGGTGTTATATGCAAACAATGAATCATGGAACACTACATCAAAAACTAATGATGTACTGTAGGGTGACTAACATAACCTAATAATAAATAAATAAAAGAAAAAACTTCATTAAAAAATAAATTAGCATTTATTGCTTGCAATTGACTGAATGAATTAGTTATTATCAACAGACAATGACACTCTTATCTCAAAACATCAAATCTGTATTTCTCAGAACTCTTGCAAATTTTTGTCCAGACAGATTTGTAATTTGAGAAATAGTGAAGTTCCCTCCTTCGGTGATTAAAAGACTTGCCCTTAACCCCTCAGTTCTCCCATTGCCTCAGTGACCACTTCCATGTTGGCTTTGTTCAGATTTATGTGGGAACAACAGGCAAAGCTCTACCTTAGGCCCGGAGAATACCTTTCACATTTCCTGTCCTGGGACTTCTCTGATGCCAAGGGATGAAATACCTCATGGGAACCCATTCAGCACTCACATGTGTGCAAGCCAGAAGGGCAGGGGGAAGAACACATAGGGTACCAGGTGCCCGTGGCTAAAGGCTTCACTCTTCTGTACTTGGCTGGACAGTTTGAGACCTATCTCTTAATGCTCCCGAGAAGGTCTAGTAGGATGAGATTCTAGTCACTCTTTCTGGCAGCCAACATGGAAATGCATCCTCAGATTGGCTTTTCTTCTTTCCTATTTCATTCCGTCTGCCCTGAACACTTCTCTTTGCCATCACATTGTCCAATACACTACCTCAACCACCTCACATACGACATGATCTCATATCTGCTTCCAGGCAAACCCAGACTAAGATACATAGCTACTAAAGTCAGGACCAGACCCAAATCTTTGGACTTCAGCTCTATAAGTTTAAAATGTATCACTCTGATCCTCTGCCCCAGAGAGTGAGAGCATTGCGGAGAATCATCATGTTCTTGTTTTATTATCTCTTCAGGACACATCACACCTAGAAGCAGAATTTGAAAAACAACAATGAAGAATTTTATTGGCTCCTATGATTTCTTTCCCTAAGGAAAAAATTAAATAACCATTGTCCAGGACGCTTACAAGCACATGATACCCATGTGTGTATTGCTCCTCAAATGCTTTTTAGTCAAGCTGATTCTGTGGAAAAGGAATAGATTGTAGCATTAAGTAGAGACTTTGACTGCTATGATTGCAGGTTTAAAAGTTAAAAATTTAGTCACTAGTTACCTGTGATGAGTAGTGCTACACTTATATATGAATGCAGAGAAAAAAAAGAAAAATTAATGGAGACAGGAAATGAACAATGCCCTAAAGAACATGCAAATACCACATAGATCATCAGGAACAGACATCAGTGAAAGTGAACGGACTGAGAGCCCAATCTGCAAATCACATGGCCCAAGTCTTCATCATTTTGGGAAGAGGCATCTAGAAACTAACATTTATCTTTTCCCTAGTTTGGGCCAGCCATGGTCTTAGGTACTACTCTCCTATACTGTTGGCCCCTGCAAGCATCCCTTAAAAGGATATGACTAAATAACATATTATAACAATTGCAGCTGTCTTTTATTATATATGAGCCAAGCACTATTCTAAGCATTTAAAACTATATGTGATATAACACTCACAACAACCTAATAAAAGAAACGCCCTTATGATTTCCATTTTCCAGACGATGAAATAAAGGCTTAGGAGAGCTGCTAGAAGTTACCTAAAGTCACATAGCTGGCAAGGGATGGAAACAGATAATGGGCCCAGGTCTGGAACTCATGACGCTGAGTTCTTAACTTCAGGTGACTTCTGGAACTCCGGCAACTTTCCGCCCCCTGCCCGGACCCCCAGATACTGGTCTTCCCCATCTCAGATCTTCTGCTCTAACACATTTTAGTCATGCTTCTTGTTGCAAAACTGTGCTCTTCCTCTGCCTCCTCACCTGATCCTGGGTGGGTTTTGGCATCTATTGCTTGATATTTTCCATGAATCTCAACTTGGCTTGCCCCCCTCTTCTGAGCTATCACTATCATCATTAGTATTTGGTGAAAATCTGCTCCGTGATATGGGCAAACTGATTTTCATTCATCCTGCACAGAGGCGTTTTAAGCATAGTTCTTTTTTCCAAGAAAGTTTCTTCAACATGGGGAAGCCCAAGGTTTGTACTTAGAATGCTTTATCGATTGTTTGTGCTCAGGTGTCTTGAGAATCTGTCTCCATTTCTAAGATTTCTGTTGTGATATGTCCTAAATAATCTCAAATACAAAAGTTTCTTTATTTGCCAAGTAGCCATTCGCAACCATTTTCTTGTAGGCATGCTCTGTGTAAGACCATTCTATTGTAAATATCATTTCATTTTTTTAAAAGATTTTATTTATTTATTTGAGAGAGAGTGAAGAGAGAGAGTGCATGCATGAGCGGGGGTAGGGGCAGAGGGAGAAATAGACTCCCCACTGAGCAGGGAGCCCAATGTGGGACTCCATCCCAGGGCCCCAGGATCATGACCTGAGCTGAAGGCAGATGCTTAACCAACTGAGCCACCCAGGTGCCCCAAATATCACTTCTAAGTCCCAAAGTATGCTTATCTTTATGCAACTACCAGAATCCCACCCCCCTCCCCCCGGATTTCTGAAAGCTCATATTGCACCACTTTGCTTTTACAAAAGACCTACTTTAGTACAGTAATGGCTTTTGTTCATAAAAGTGAAAATCTTCAGGTTTCTTTCAGTTAGTGAAAACAGGTACTAAGGTAGGTCTTTATCATAAAGGCAAAGTGGTGCAATGTGAACTTTTGGAAAGCAGTGGGATACTCTTCACTTTAGGCCATTTTGGCTTATGAAAGATTTCATAGGAACACATTACCATCTAATAGCAGAAGAAACCTGTATATTAGAAAGATACATTAACACACTTCTTATATACCATTTTTCCTAGTGCAACAAAATACCACATTTTTAATAACACTTTTAAATTTTAGAATAGTTTTATGCATACAGAAAAATTGTGAGGATAGTACAGAAAGTTCCCATATAACCCCACATGCAATTTCTTCTCTTATTAACATCTTACACTGGGATGGTGTAATTTTTTTTTTACATTAATGAACCCATATTGATACATTATTATTAACTAAAGCCCATACTTTATTCAGATTTCTTGGTTTTTGCCTAATGTCCTTTTTTCTGGTCCAAGATTCCATTCAAAAATCATGTTACCATTCGTTGTCTCGTTAGGTTCCTCCTGGTTGTGGTAGGTTCTTAGACTTATCTTGTTTTGGATGACCTTGATGGTTTTGAGGAGTCAGCTCAGTTATGTTATAGAATGTCCCTCAACCAGGAATTGGCTGATGTCTTTCTCATGCTTAGCCTGGGGTTATGGTTTCTGGGGAGGAAGACCACAGAGGTAAAAAGTGATTTGCAACACATCATACCAAGTGCACATAACGATCAACATGATTTATCACTGTCAATGTTGACCTTGATCACATAGCTCATGTAGTGTTTGTCAGGTTTTTCCACTGTAAAGTTTTCTCTCTCTTCCCATTCTCTGCTCTTTGGAAGAAAGTGACTACCCTTTCCCCACTAGGGAGCTATGCACAGCCTGATTTAGGATGGATTATTTAAATAATTTATTTGGAATTCTTCTGCATGGGAAATTTGTCTCTTCTTCTCCATTTCTTTATTTATTGAATCATTTATTTATAACAATATTGACTTGTGGGTATTTATCTTATACTTTGTTTTTTTAACCCCATGCTATTTATTTACCTTGTTGCACAAAGTGTTCCAGCTTTAGTCACTGAGGTCTCTTTGCATTGGCTCCTACATCCCTTTGGCAAATCATTGTTGTGTGATTTTGTTTCCTTGTTTTGCTTTTA
The DNA here is from genome assembly GCF_964656455.1 of Halichoerus grypus. Classification (NCBI taxonomy): domain Eukaryota; kingdom Metazoa; phylum Chordata; class Mammalia; order Carnivora; family Phocidae; genus Halichoerus; species Halichoerus grypus. The sequence continues at coordinate 135,997,261 of NC_135720.1, read as the reverse complement.
GCACTACTTTACTTTCTGGCGCTATGGATGCTCCGGGCTCGTCTTCTCATCTTGTATATTTCTGTCCCTAGTCCTAGAAATAAGCATTTTCTGAAGGAGCTCTGGTTCCTTTTATTGGAGAATAGTACTAGAAACCAGGATCTGGGCACCAGCTGTGCTCATTGTTACTGGTTTGCCTCAAAGCTGACGGAGCAAGGAAATATATGTCTGCACACTAACCCCTGTTTGTACACATATCTATAAATATTTCTATATGTAGCCATCTATGTCTAGAGTAAGCTAAAGATGAGTTCATACCGATGTCTCCAACTTTAATCCATCACCACATGGATCATTCTAGCCTCCCCCCCCTTGCTTATCTATAAACTCCCACTCCAACAGTGAGAAACCTGGCTCCCACCATCTGCCATCCATTTACTTCATTGTTCAGTTCCAGGAGACATGTATAACAATATCAGAATTGTTAAACCATCCCCCGTGGGGAGCAACTTTATCATCTAGGATATGGCACAATGCCATGTTTCTGAAATGTATGTCAGAAAACATAATTCTAAGAAGTTCTCTCCATATTTTTGTTTGTTTATGTCTTCCTATTGATTTCTGCCTTAGGGCCACTTTAGAAGGTGAATAAAAGCTACAGACCAGAATAAACCAGAAGTTCTCCAGAACAAGGCTTAGGAAAGGATGAAAATGAAACCCACAAATACAAACGCAGAGGCGGGACAGCAGGGCTATGAGAGGAGTCAGTGCGGTTTCAGATGCGAGTTTACTGAGCCCAGTACGGATAGCAGTGTTGCTGACTCGGACTGACAGGCTGTCTGAAAATTGGTGGCAGACGACAATAGCATGTCACTTCATTTCTTCGGTACGTTTTTTTTTTTTTTGCTAGGTGAAGCTAAATGGAGAGGACAAATTAGAGACTATTTTTTAATAGATTTTATTTTGTAGAACAGTTCTAGTTTCATGACAAAACTGGGTACCAAGTACACAGAGTTCCCAGATGCTCCCTGACCCACCTCTCCCACAGCCTCCCCAGTTACGCATACACCACGGCACAGTGGTACGTTTGTTAAAGTCCGTGAGCCTACACTGAGACATCATCGTCACTCCATAGTTTACATTAGAGTTCATTTGTCCTGTTGTACATTCTATGGGCTTTGACAGATGCATAACGACATGTATTTACCACTATAACACCAGACCGAGTAGTTTCACTTCCCTAAAAATCCTCTGTGTTCTGCCTATTCATCCCTACCTCCCCCCCACCACTGATCTTTGTCCTGTACAACTTTGCCTCTTCCAGAATGTCATATAGTTAGAGTCATCTACTCTGTAGCTTTTCAGATTGGCTTCTTTTATATTCTTTACTTAAATATACATTCAAGTTTCCTGCATGTCTTTTCATGGCTTGGTAGTTCATTTCTCTTTAGTTATAATAGCTATAATCTGCATGTACCACCGTATATTTATCCATTCACCTACGGAAGGATATCTTGGTTGCTTCCAGGTTTAGGGACTTGTGAATAAAGCTGCTATAAACATCTGTGTGCAGGTTTTTGTCTGGGCATAATTTTTCAACTCATTTGCGTAAATACCAAGGACAACAATCGCTGGATCATATGGTAAGAGTATGTTGAGCTTTGTAAGAAACTGCCAAACTGTCTTCCAAAGTGGCTACACCATTTTGCATTCTCACTAGCAATAAATGAGAGTTTCTGTTGCCCTACATCCTTGCCAGCATTTGATGTTATCAGTGTTTTGGATTTTCACCATTGTAATTGGTGTGTAGTTGCAATTTGTTTTAATTTGCAATTCACCAAAGACATACGATGTGAAGCATCTTTTCATATGCTTATTTGCCATCTGTATATCTTTTCTGGTGTGTCTGTTCAGATTTTGCTCCCTTTTTAATTGGGTTGTGTGGTTTTTTTGTAGTAGAGTTTTAAGAGTTCTGTGTATATTTTGGATAAGAGTCCTTTATCAGAGATATCTTTTAAAAATATTTTCTTCCTGTTTGTAGCTTGTCTTCTCATTTTCCTGATGGTGTCTTTCCTGGGGCAGAATTTTATAAAGTCCAATTTCCCAATTATTTCTTTCATAGATCATGCCTTTGAGGTTGTACCTAAAACGTCATTACCAAACTCAAAAAAGTCATCTGGGTTTTCTCCTATATAAACTTCCAGGAGATTTATGATTTTGCACTTTACACTTAGGTCTATGATTCATTAATTTTTGTGAATGGTATAAGATCTATGTCTAGATTCCTTATTTTATTTTATTCTATTCTTTATTTTATTTTATTCCTATTTTATTTTACTTTTTTTATGGGGTTTAGTTCTGGACTTTCTATTCTTTTCCAGTGATCTATTTGTCTATTCTCTCACTAATCCAAGACTTTCTAATAAGTCTTAAACTTGAGTAGTGTCGGTCCTCCAACTCTGTTGTTCTCCTTCATTACAGGCTTGTTTTTAGACTAATTCATTCTGAATGTAATGCAAAGACACTCAATCCTTTTTTTTCATGTGCTCTCTTTTCACCTTTCCCATATAGCTCATCTTGGGAATAGTTGACACAATGGCCTTCTGTTCTTTTTTTTCCCCCCTTGCTTTAAGGAAATTTGATATCAGAGATGCTTCTTATTAATTCTCTGTCTCCTGAGGGAAAGAAGTTGGTCTTTCTATCTAGTTAGGTGACTGGGAGTGATGAGGAGAGGCTCCTGGATATTTCTAGAATGATTCCAGACACCTTTCCTGGGAGATCTCTGGCAAACATGCCACCACTGAGCAGTGTAACTCAGTTTTACCTGGGGCCAGACCCTCTCCTGTGACCACCAAGAATGTTGCAGATAGCTTTAAACACTGACTGGGGGAAGTGCTCTTTGCAATATCGGGTTCTAAAATCAGGGAATACTACAGAGAAGATTCCATACATACTAAAGATCCTGGATTTTCTGAATTATATTTTTCTAATGTTGATCACATGGGAAAGAGTGAAAATGTAGCTTTTTAAAAAAATATATAAGCATAAAGTATACATTGTTCCAATTAGAAAAATTTCCTTCCCATGTTTAGTAGTGTTCAAAATAGGCTAAAAAAATAAGATTCAAAATGCTTGAGGCTAAAGCAGATACTTCAGATTGCCTTTTGTTATAGCAATGTGATTTATTTAATAATCCATATTTTGGAATACATTAATGCAAATGATAATTTTAGATTGCCATCAAAATTTTAAATATGCAACACAAGAAATTTTCATTTTTGTTAATTTTCTCAGATGAAATTGGACACTTCAGACATATGAGCAGTTTCACTCATGAAAGTACATCCAAATTGTTTTGTTTTAGTAATGTAGAATTAAGAAAGTTATTCATATTTTACTTAAAATGAATAGTGCATTTCTGGATATGGGAAGCTGTTGAAATAGGAAAGAGAAGAAATGTTGTGTTTTATTTTCTAGAATCCCTGAAAGAGCACAGAGAAATATACAAGATCCCCACAAATGATCTTGTCAATAATGTATTTTTAGAAATGAAATATTCATACAAAGAAAGTCTCTTGAATGTGCTTAATGATAAATAACAAAGAACACCAGACAGAATGATTCTTGAAGAGTAGTAATCAACCTAAACAAAAACAGTTTGGGCTATTTTAAAACACTGATATAAAATGGATATAAAATGCATTTTCTACTTTTTGAATACGTTAATATTATTTGGAAAATTTCACCCCTGATATTTCCTAAGCCATGATCATCACATGTACAATTATCCCCTATAAATGAAGAGAGTTCCCACAATACTTGGTTGTTGTTGTTATTATTATTATTATTATTATCATTATTAATGTCTTGCTCTTCTTTTGGTTGTTTTTGGCCTAGTCTTTGGTCCCATCAACTTTGCTACTCTTCTCCCTCAGGTCAGTCAGACATGTTTTATACTCTACCACACATTGCATTCAAGGATAGGATGATCTTGTGGTTTATCATTCACATGGGGACAATGCTGAGCATGAAAGGGTGTGCACTGAGTGATTACTTTGGTGCAACGGGCACAAACTGGACATTTCAAATAAATGAAATCATACAATGTGTGGTTTTGAGGGTCAAGTTCTTTCACTTAGCACGTTTTCGAGGTCTATCCATGCCATAGCATGTGTCAGTACTCTGTTCCTTGTAGGGCTAAGTAATATTCCATTACATGACTATACATTTTGTCACTCCATTCATCAGTTGATACACATTTGGGTTGTTTCCATTTGGGGCTATTATGGATAATTCCGCTACGAACATGATGTACAAGGTTTTCTGTGAACATCTGTTTTCAATTCTTATGGGGGCATACCTACGATTGGAACTTCTGGGTCACATGGTCACTCCGTGATTAATTTTTTAAGGAGCTGACAAATCACTTTTTACAGTGGCTACATCATTTTACCTTCCGACCAGCAATACCTGAAGGCTCTAATAACTTCCCATCATCACTACATTTGTGCTTTGTTTGTTTAAAATTATAACCATCCCAGTGCACGTGGAGTGGTGGTGCATTTTGGCTCTGATCTGCATTTCTGTATAACTAATGATATTTAGTGTTTTTCAGTGGCCATCTGTATATCTTACTTGTAAAACTATTCACATCCTTTGTCCATTTTTAAAATTGTCTTTTTATTGAGTTGTAAGATTTGTTTATATATTCTAGATATTAGACCCTGATCAGATATATGATTTACAAATATTTTATCCCAGTTTCATCTTTTTGCCTTGTTGATGGTGTCCTTCGAAGTACAAAATTTTTAATTTTTTTCCTTCATTTGTATTCCCTTATATATTTTTTAAAATATATAATTTTTAAACTGTTTTCTTAGTGGTGCCCTGGGGATTACCATTAACATCTTAAATTAAAACAGCGTAGTTTGGATTAATACCAATTCAATTTTAATAGTATATATAAACTTCGCTTCTATAAAACTCCCTTTCCCTTTTTTTAATGCTGTTATTGTCATGAATTACATCTCTTTAGACACTGTGTACTCATCAACTTAGATGTCTCATTTTTGATTTATGCAGTTGTCTTTTAAATCAGTTAAAAGAAAAAAATGGGGGTTACAAACAAAATGTATTATCTTTTATTATGTACTTACATATATTGATACCTTTACTGTTGCTGTTTATTTTTTCATGTGCATTGCAGTTACTGTCTAGTTCCTTTCATTTCAGCTTGAAGAACTTATAGTATTTCATAGAGAGCAAGGATGCTAGCAACAAATTCTCTCTATTTTTATTTATCTGGGAATGTCTTCATTTCTTTTTTTCTTAATTTTCAAAAAATTGTTTTCCTGGATATACAATAGTTGATTAAAAGGTTTTTTTTTTCCTTCAAATCTTTGAAATGTCATTCCACTGGCTTCTGGCCTCTCTGGTTTTCTGGTGAGAAACACACTATTAATTTTATTTAGTATCTGTTGTATGTGATAAGCCTTTTTCTTTTGCTGCTTTTGATTTTTAAAATATTTTAAATTATCATTGTGATTTCCTTTTTGAGCTGAAGGCAGCCGCCCAACAAACTGAGCCACCCAGGCACCCCTAGATTTCCTTTTTGAATCATGGAATATTTAGAAGCATGTTGCTTACTTTTGAAATATTTTGAAATATTATAGTTATCTCTTATTATTTAGTTCTACTTTGATAGCATTTGGTATCAAGAACATACTCTACATGGCTCCAGTATTATATAATTTGTTGAGAATTATTTTGTGGTCCACTATATGGTCTGTTTTTATTGATGTTCCATATCCACTGTATTCTGCAATTATACTGTGCAGTGTTTTATGTTTCCATTAAGTTAGGTATATTAATTATGTTGCCTAATTATCAGTGTCTCTACTAATTTTTGCCTGCTGCTTATTTTATCAGTTAAGAATTTCCATTAAAATCTTCCTCTATTTGTCTGTATATCCTTTCATTTCTCTAAGTGTTTTTCTTTATGTGTTTTGAGGCTTTATTATTAAGTGTATATGAATTTAGAATCATTTCTTTCTTTTAAACTTATTCAAATGATTAAATGCTTTTCTTTATCTCTAGTGATATTTATCACTTTAAAGTCTGCTTTGTCTGATATTAATATAACTTTAGAAAATATAATGTTTGTAGGGTATGTTCTTTACATCCTTTTACTTTCAATCTATGTATCACTATACTTAGTGTCTGTTGTATAAGCAACATATAGTTACTCTTTTTATGCAGCCATTCTCTGTCTTTTACTTTGATTGTTTTCTATTTTTGTTTTTATTCTGTTTACTTTTAATGTAATCATCAGTAAGTATTTGAGCTTATTTCTATCATTTTACTATTTGTTTTCTTTTAGCCCAATCTTTTCTTTATTCCTTTCTTTCAAATTAATTATATATTTTTCTTTCATTTTTTTCCCTATATTAACTTGTTGGGGGTTTTTAATTATTATTTTTAGTGATTATTCTGTAAATTACAAGGCCTATTTATGCCTTACTGAAAAAAACTTTGTTTTCCCTTTACCTCATTCTACATAAGGTAAACATTTTAGAATGGTTTATTTTCTCTTACTTATCTTTCAACTTCTCTGCTACTGTTTTTTAGTCTCTTAATTCAATGTGCACTTTAAACATCAGAGATATTATTTTTACAGTCAGTATTAATTTATATGTACATACATCTTCACCCTTTTGTTTCTCTTTTGTCTTTGCATAGAGATGCTTTCCATATGGGGTCATTTTCCACTGCCTAGAAAACTCTTTTTAGGGTTTCTTTTACTTCAGATGTACTGTCAGTAAATTTTCTCAGCTTTTATTCTTCTGAATATTTTTACTTTGGTTTTATTTTTCCACATATTTCACTGGGTATAAATTTCAGGTGGGCTTTTTCTCCCCCCAGCTCTTTGAAGATGGCATTTTATTGTTATGGGTTGTTTGTGTCCCCCAAAAAGGTATTTTGAAGACTTAACTGCTAGTATCTTGGCATTTGACCTGATTTTGGAAATAGGGTCTTTATAGAGCTAATCAAATTAGAATGAGATCATGAGGGTGAGCTCTAATGCAATATGACTAGTGTTTTATGAAAAAGGGAAATTTGGACATAGAGTCAGACACACATGTAGGAAAGATGATGTGAAGAAGCACAAGGAGAGCACTATATGAAGATAAGAGATTGGGGTGACCCATCTGTAATCTGCAGAATGCCAAAGATTGCCAGAGAACCACCAGAAGCCAGGAAGAATCCAGGAAGGACTCATCTGCAACTTTCAGAGGGAACATGGGGGCTGACACCTGGATTTCGGGTTCCTATCCTCCAGGACTGTGAGACAATTCATTTCGTTTCTTTCAGTCAGCCAGTTTGTGTACTTTGTTGTTATTACTGCAGCAAATGGATACAACTGTCCTCTGACTCCTCTTGTTCTTGTTGAAAAATCTGTTGGTACTTTGATGTATCATTTTTCTCTGTTTTAAGATTTTCCTTTTGCCTTTGGTTTTCAGCCACTTGACTCTAATGTATTTTGTAATTTTCTTTGTATGTATCCTATTTGGATCCCATGTTTCTTTAAGATTTATTTTTGAGGGGGAACTGAAGGAGAGAGAGAGAGACTCTCAAGCAGACTCCCTACTGAGCACGGAGCCCAACACAGGCCCCAATGTGGGGCCCAGTCCCATGACCCTGAGACCATAACTTGAGCTGAAACCAAGAGTCGGACACTTAACTGCCTGAGCCACCCAGGCGCCCCTGAATCCCACGTTTCTTTGCCCTATGACTTGATGTGTTTCATAGGTTTAGAAATATTCTTTAAAATATCTTTTTAAATAATCTTTTTCCACATTTTCTCTCTGTCTTCTCCATATGAGGTTCCAAATGCACATTAGTTAGTCTTATTTACCAATTTCCATATGTTTCATGTCATTTTCTGTGTTTTAATTTTTTTGTTCCTCTGAATACTGCAATCTGGATCTCCCCTACTGTTATATCTTCTAATTCACTAATGTTCTCTCACTTTCCCTACTGTTAAACCCATATTTCCAATAATCACTGTTAAGTTATTCTGTTTTTAGTTCTGGAATTTCCATCTGATTCTTTATTATATATTTCAGTTCTCTCGTGATAGTTACCATATTTCAAAAAACTCCATCATTGACTATATTAATCACAGTTATTTGGAAATCTGGTTTGGATAACTACAATATCTATATCATCACAGATCTGTTTTATTGTGTAAATCTTCTCTTGGCTTTCTGTCATTTGGTCTCATTTACTGGCAAGCCTAGTAATTTCAGATTGTCTGCCAAACATTGTATATGAAAAATTATAGGTGCTCTGGTTGAAGTTGTCTTTCTCCAGAGAGAAGTTAATCACCTTCTGGCAGCAAAGAGATATGAGAAAACCATTTTAATACAGTCAGTCATTGAGATCATTCAAGGCTATGCTTTAGCTTTGTGATCTGCTGTTTCTAATTTGTCTTTACTCCTATAGTGTAGCCCTCTGGAAGTCTCAACAGAAAGCTGGCAGTTTTACTGTGGTCTCTCCTTCATGAACAGACTTCAGTTCCAAGTTTTGTCGCTTCAGAACTATGAGTCTGGTAAATCTTTAATCTGCTGGTTAGCTTCTTAGCTGCTTTTGCTCCATTTCTTGACCTCTTGCCCTTGGCCTATGGAGCTCAGGAACTGGCAAATTTCTCGCAAGAAAGTTGGATATAGAATATAGGGCTAATTTCACTATTGTTTTCCTTTCCTTAGGATTTCATTTCCTGAACATAGGGTGTCTAATTTTGTCTCTCGGGGCTGGCAAGTCTGCCAAAAGCACTAGCTTTCTCCTTAGGCTCTAGGCTTCTCCACACAAATGAACCAAGTGGAAAATACGTTGTTGAACCTAGAACTTCCAATTCAGCTCAATTCAGCAATTTTTCCTTTTCTCTGAGATCTTAGCTCATAAAATTTGTTGGTTTTAGTTGATCTCTACTGTCTTCAAATATCTGTTTCATTAAATATATATTACTTTAATCCCATTTCTATCCGTTGTTCTCTAGGAAGTTTTTTTTCCCCTGACACAAACTTCTTTTTATCCAGAAAATCTTTTTAAAATATTTGTATTCTATTTGTTTTTATTTTCTCTTCACTATATCTTTCCACCATTTTGCCTCATTTTCATTATGTTCTTCATTCTGTTAGTAATAAAATGATCTAATCATAGAGATAAACATAGGATTGGTGCTAATTTTATATATATGTGTGTGTGTGTGTGTGTGTGTGTGTGTGTGTGTGTGTATTAAAGAAAAGGATAGCCATAAATGTTGAATAAATTTAGAAAGAAAGCCATCAGTCTTACCCTACAATTATTTATTCTTTTCCACATACCTTCTGTCCCCAAGCAATATTTTTTGGACTGCTCCAGACATCATATCTACCATCCAAAAGTAGTAAATCTACCACTCTTAAACTTTCTATCTATGATCCTTTGGTTCATGTCCTTTTTTAGTTTTTCTATTCATTGCTAGAAGCATTTCCTTTCAAATATGTTCAATAATTTTGCTCTCTTTCCATCAGTGGGTTGACCATTGTTACTCTCAAAAAAATTATTCTAGTTTGGAGAATTATTATATTGCTATCTATTAGTCATATACACGTGACAAGATCTCAATCCTGGCTGTAGCAAATTATGTAAATTCTCTATTGAGCTACAGACTAATTTACCCAAATAACTCCCTAACCCTTGCTTTAGAAAGTCTAATAGTCATCTCATAATTAATAGTCCCCAAACAGAATGTTTGTCCTCCCCACACCATCTCCTTAAATTAGCCCTCTTTCTGAATTCTCACTTTCTATCAATGACACTAGCATCCACTTGGGTTGCTAAAGAAATGAATTTGGGAGTCACCTTTAGTTTCTACCCTACCTTCTTCCTGAGAAACATATGTCAATTCCTTTCACTTCTCTCCACTCCCACTGCATACCTGTATGATAACATCATTCCTGGATTGAAGAAAAAGCAATGAGTCAGTTCATTCTCCACGTGGTTCCAACGTTATAATTTTTAAAATGTAAAGGTTGTGCATAGGAGCTGAGAATAGCAAATATAGCTTGAGAAAGATGAATAAATAAAAAGTAATCTAAATATTACATTTTTTCATGTGTCAGGGGCCGTTCTGTAGTAAGAGGTGGTCTTGCATTCTGATAGCATTACTGACCTGCTGAAAGGCTTTGTACCATAGCTTCGGTAGCTTCTCATGGCTCTTAGCATAAACTACTTACCATGGCCTACAGAACCCTACTTGATCTGCTTATTATTCCGCTTCTTACCCAACACCAGCCATGCTGGCCCCCTTTCACTCAAGGTTCTTTACATTATTATTCCTTTTCTTTACCATTCTCATAGCTTATCTCTTACATTTCTTCTTTTAAGCATCAAGTCAATAATCATCTCTCTGTTCTCCATGTTGTATCTCTGTCTTAAGTGACCCGCAGTTGTTCTCTGTCATGCCATATAGCTTATTGACTTTGCAATGCATGTGACAATGCAAAATTGTTGTTTTTTGTTTTCATTATTGTTCACTTGTGTATTGTTTATTTCTACCACAGTAATGAAGTTTTAGGAACCTTACTTTGTTTATTCCAGTAGCCCTTGGAGCAATACCTGGCTTAGATGCTTCCTGAATAATTATTGAAAAAAATAAATTTTTGAAAGGGCTCTAGGATTTCCTGCAAAGATCTGAAAAGTTCTAATTAATCTAGTATTTTCTTGAAATAAAATATAATCTCTCAAGTATCAGCATTTGTAATAAAAATGATTTATTCTTTGGCTTTATGTTTTGATTTCATATATAGTATAGCCAATTATATTTTATTGCAAGTCTAAAGCAGTTCTGTTATATCCTAGATCAAATGGGCTTTATGACTCTTCCAGGGAGCCTAAACTGTATTTATTACCTTGTTTCTGTATGAAAATGTGGTCTATAGTCCAAGTAACAAAAAATTTACTTTCCAACAAACTTTGAATTCAAAATTAATTTTTACATTGATGACAGCCTATATAGAGTTCTGAGCGATCATTAAATCAGAACCCAAGTTTCATTTAAGAATATCCTAGGATCCATGAAGCAACCACAGTAAGCCCTGCTTTCAGAAGTAGGGAAGATGTAAATGGTAAATACATAAATGTAGTCCTTTATATGGAACAAGAAAAGTATATAGTCTATAGTATACACAGTGGATGTGAGTGCAATACTCCAAGTGTATGGACAACCAGAAAGAGAGTCATTACATGGATTTCTTGGCTAAAAACGATCTAAAATCATTTAAAAAGAATATATTTATTGGTACATTTATTGGTGGTTGTTTAAAGCAATTTTAGGGTTGAGTCTCATTTAGTTTCTTGAAATTCATCTTAGAGAAGATATGGGGAGTGTACTCTCTTCTACACCAAAATAATGTTTGTGTTTGTTTTGTATTTGTATTTTTTTTTAAGATTTTATTCATTCATTTGTCAGAGAGAGAGAGAGAGCTCAAGCAAGGAGCGGCAGGTAAAGGGAGAAGCAGGCTCTGCACTGAGCAAGGACCCCAATGCGGGACTCGATCCCCAGAATCCTGGGATCACGACCTGAGCCAAAGGCCGACGCCTAACCAAATGAGCCACCCAGGTGTCCCTTGTATTCATAATTTTCTTTGATATTTATTTAACTAGTTTATGAGATTAATAGAGGGCTATATTCTCTACTATTTAGCACAACTATTTTGTTGTTTTATTTTATACAAGCACTTTTTGTTTTGTTTTGTTTTAAATGAACAGGAACTTACCTGTTTTTCTGGCCAAGAATTATGATATAATTTACTCAAACACAGGTAACATCTGAATTTCTATATAAACAGTCACAGCGTCAAAGTGTTGTTTCAATAAAAAATTATATAAATTTACTGGCTGTCAGGGAAGAATTGAAAATAACTCCAGATCTGTATGTCAGCCAAACTCTATACTTGTTATTCTTAAATGGATCTCGTTTTCCCTGAAGTTCAGCAAAATGATAGAATTTTTTAAAATATTAAAGAAAAAATAAAATGAGTTCTATCTGTATTATGATAAATAAATATTGCAGATTAAGATTATGCACGTGTATGTGTGGATGTGGATGTGTGTAGTTATGTGTGTGTAGATGCATGTGTGTGTGTAGGTTCCTCATGTTATTGAAATGTATTTTTCCTCCTGCAACCTAACATTAGACATAAAACTTCCCATAACAGGCTGTATTGGTCAATGTGTCCCTGGAAGAAGGTTTTTGTATCTCAGAGGTAGCATAAGCCCCATTAGATGTGGTGTTGCTATGGTAACTGCTCTCTCTTTTTTAATTGAATAGCATAGTAAGTAGTCTTATAAAACCCACCAACCCATAACTTTCTGGTGCCTCAAGGCAGCTTTAACTTAACCACCTTCTCTTTGTCTTTATTTTTTTCAGTCTAAGGGATTCAGGTGTTTGGCTCTACCTGTTTTATGAATCTGATGTGCCTTGGTACTAAAATCCTTGGGTTGTTGACCACAGATAATTTCTAAACAGGAGCTCAATGTAGTTATAAAATCAAGAGAAGAATACAACATTTCAATTGCAGGAACAAAAGCAAACTTCTACATAAGACTGTGTATGTAAAACAGACTGAATAAGGCCCACGGATTTGATCTGATTTCACCAGAACTTATCTACACCTGGCAGGGTGCGAAGAAATCATTCTAGAAACACAAGAGCCACAGAGAGTGTTGTGTTAAAATACGTCTTCGGCAACAGGCTCACATATTTTAGATTAAACAGAAATTCTTCTAGGATCCAAGAGTCCTATTTTCCTTTCTGGCTCAAACACACACCTCATAAAATATCTATGCCTTAGTGCAGAGATGTTGCATAGGGTCAAATAAAATCTATTGTAACTCCCTTCCCACCCCCTTTCCTTCTTAGAGACAGTAATTCTTTCTGGTTATTTTGCTAGTTATTTATGTTTAAACTGTTAGTAAATCTCTTTTAAAAGAAAATTGAATATATGGGAATTGCTAGTGTTCTATAGGAAAATAGGGCTGTTAGAACTTGTTCTACTTATGGAAGAGGGTACTAAGATATGATAAAAAGATCATTTTGATAATAATAATCTAGTGTTGGCAAATACTTCCTACTGAGCAGCGTTACAATTTTTCAAAAAACTGAGTGGGTAAGAACAATTAGAGATATCTGCCTGTAAGTTTATATTGGGTATTGACCCTTCGTAATATCAAAGAAACACAAAGTCTAGAGCTTAGAATTTACCTTGTCTAACTTCCCATGCAATTAGAGATTCTCTTTACAATATTAAAAAGTTAATTTGAAAACATGTTTCTATCTAATCTCTCAGTACTCCTAAATTTTGATGCAACTCAAATATAGTTGATGATTGCTTTCTCAACTTCGCTAGCATCTTTTACAAGATGAATAATTTAGTTTATATTTAGGCAATGAATAAATACCATAGCAAAGTGGGTAATTATAACAGCTTACTCTTTTCAGAGTGTTCCTCTGCCTACTCAGAGAAATCCCAGAGGAAATAAAGGAACAGGAACAAGGAATTAAGTATAAGAATGAAATGTACCTACAGTATCTTTGGAAGAAGCACATCCCATTGAATTGAGGGTATGGACATCTCCAGGTGAGAAATATTGGGGACACTACTCCCTAGGTGTCTTTTGCTTCTAGTGTGTTGCTGAGTATGCAAAGAATTCGAGGCCCTAATCACTCTTTACCTGCTATTTTTCAGTGTTGTGTTTGCAGTGAGCAACCTTGAGGAATGCAATGTCTCCTTCTGAGACAAAGAGTAGGCTGGCTTACTGTCTGCTATAAAACAGCAGGTCTCAATATCAGTGTTCCTTGGCTGTAAGGTAAAGTCATTGCAGGTGTAGCATCAATCTGGGCTCTCTGCATCACCCTTGTGGGACATGGTGGACAAGGGGGAAAGGATGCGAAAATGCTGGTATTTATGCTCCTTGCTTTGCTGTAAGTAATAAAGTCCTTTGTCTCTGATCCAGGAGTCTCAAGTCTTTTGGCAGCATCCATGAAACAGTAGAAGGCTTATTTATTAGCTTGTAAGTAGGATAAAATCCCAAACCAGATAGGAGGAAGTTGCTAAATTCACCCTCACATCCTTTTGGTGGTGGCATTAATATACCATCAAAACTGTAACCTGATTTTTGCCAGAAAAGAGAGCTATAGTTTAATTATTCTAAATCTGAAGCCATTGCCTTAGTAGATGTTCTAAAAGCAAGTAAAACATTTTGAAGCACATACTAAAGGGGCAAGGAGAGCATTGCTCAAAAGTATGTATTATTTCTTTAACAAGGTCTTTTTTTCTTCTGAGGCAGGAAACTTTTAGACTAACATTATTTTGCCATACTATTTAGAATAGAATTTTAGACCTTTGACCACCTATGTATTTACAAGGTATAAAATAATTTTAATCTGTCACAACCAGAATCAAAGCATGGTTTATAGACTGTCACCTTCTAGCAGAAGTGGCATTGGGGTCCTCACTAGCTTTGTTAGGCAACTCAGTTTTCAATGAAATGCCAACTGCATCTCTCCACACATTATCTGTTTGGGAAAAAGTATTTGTATTCAATTGGCAACAAACTAACTGGGCAGACAATCTGGAATGTACTGATGTTCTACAGCTATCAAATCCACAAGTGGGATAAATAATATCTATGAAGATAATCCAAAGAACATGAAGTCCATTTATTTCTCTAAACCATTATTTCTCAAATTTTTATTTTTTTAACTGCCCCCCTCACTAACCTTTTTCAGCATTCCCTCCCCCCACCCCTTTAATTGCTTCCCTGCCAAGCTTCAAGGGAAATTTGAAGACCAGAGATATACTATATATATGTTTGTGTGCTGCAGGCCTTGGAAGGCCACAACTATTGTAATATCTAGGATTTTTTTGCCTCCCAAGAACCAATCATTACCCCCTTGTGGATGATATTGCCCACACTGAGAACTCATGTGCTAAACACTCCAAAATCTATCCCTGGACTCAGCTGTGTACTTCCCTGCCTACACCGTTATATGGTCTCTCGATAGCCCCCCCCCCTTTTTAACTGCCTTGTAGTGATGGTTATATTTAGTAAAGCTATAAAAAAATAGCACATGAAACTACTTAAGGCTACTAATAAATTCGTCATTGGGGGCACCATAACGCAACGATTACAAGTTTCATCTGGCTACCTGAATTTAAGTCTTGACATTATACTTACTAGCTCTGTAGTCTTCGGTATGTTGGCTAGCGTGTTATGTGTCAAATATGGGTCACAACAGTACTCAAACCACAGGCTTATTATAAGAAATAAGGATAAAATGCATGTAAAGTATGTGACCGAGTAAAATCTTCAGAATATTAGCTCTTATATACATACAGTTATGCAGGGTCCTCTCCGCAAAGAGGCTAAGAATGTTCTCACTGGTCACACTGTCAAGAATAATTGAGTGATTTTATCCTAGGAATAGATATTGAGAGTTATGATTGACAGATTTTCTTCTTTTCACCATCTGATACAAAGTTTGAAGACTAATTTGTGTTCCTTCCCATATTAAGTACATAGTAATTCATAATATTTGATGCTTATTCCAAGTTATGCTTTTGCTCTTATTTTCCTTATTTAGCATGAATTTTGGGGTCATACAGACCTGGTTTGAGTCCTGCATCCATTACTCATTAGCTTGTTAACTTTAGGTGAGTTTTTTTTGCCTCCTTAATTTTCTTTGTTGTCATTGATAAGATGAGGTCAATATTGGTACCTAACCAGTAAGATTGTTTAGAGGAAAGTACATGGCACCTAATGAGTGATAAGAATTCAATGATTCTTATTCAATTACTTTTATGGTTTACGTTATCTTGCCATATTTTTTGTATCTGTATAAACTATCATATTTTTTTCCAATAAGATGAATAAATAAAAATATACCTAGAACATTGCTGCTGTGATTTGAAGGTTTGTGATCCCCAAAATTCAGATGTGAAATCCTAATGCCAATGTGACGGTATTAGGAGGTGGACTTTAGAAGGCTTTGGGAGGTGCTTAAATCATGAGGGTGGAGCCCTCGGGAATGGAATTAGCGCTCTTATGAAGGCGAGCTCATAGAGCTCCCGAGCCCCCTCTACTCTGTGAAAATACAATGACAAGTCTGAAACCCAGGAAAGGACCCTCACCCAACTGTGCTGGCACTCTGATCTTGAAATTCCAGCCTCCAGAACTGTGAGAATTAAATTTCTGTTGTTTACAAGCCACCCAGTCTGTGATGTTTTGTTACAGCAGCCTGACTGGACTAAGACGGTTGCCACGACCACAGTGCCTCCTCTATCAGGGTTTAGGGTCTTAGATATTTTCTCACACTGTCACTGGAGTCCCCTTGACTGGGAAAGGAGCAATGTACCACTCCAGTCATCACTGCAGACCCTTATATTCAAGTCCCCGACCGTGACACAGACCTATGACCCGTGGATGATGGAGAATGGGAGTTTGCCCAGGATGATAGATGGTTTAGTAGGTCGAACCCTGGAACTAAATTTAGATATCTAGACACTTGCCCTGCAGGTAAACACAGTTTTGCTTGTGATGCCAGGCAAAGCAAGCCAAGCATCTTCACACCTGCCTCTCACATCTGCTAATCGACATACTTGTCTTTTCTTATTTGCTAGCATCTCAGGGCTTGTACTAACATCTGTAAAAATCCTCAGCCTAGATTAAAGTACTAGTTTCTTCACTTCGCTGTGTGGCCCTGAACACCTTATTTTACCTCCTTGGTTTCTCGTCTATAAAATGGAGATAAAGATATTCAGAGATCTGTGAGAATGATGTAAGTGAACTTATATATAAACATGGAAACATCGTGCCTAGCCTATAGTAGACACTTTGTAAATGTAAACTTGACTCATTTCCCTTTTCTCAGTGAGAAAGTCAGGGTTTCAGATTGAACCTCAAATTAATAATAGAAAAAAAAAGAATTTATTTCCCCGGGTGTCTATATTACATTCATTTAGCCTATAAAAATAGACCTCAATACAAAGCCTAAAGGCAAAGTGCTCTGCCCACAATTGTTTCTTGCTTATCTCTTTTCAGAGGAGTTTGGTAGTGCATGGGTAAAACTGATGAGGCTACGTATGAATGAAGGAAGGGGGAGAGAAAGGAAAAGTAGATATTTGATGTTTTTCCTCCTTATTGGTAGTGGTGCCATGGGGGATATCATTTCTGAGACTCTGCAATAGGCAAAATTCTAAGATGATCCCCAAGAATTCACATCCATCCCTTCATTATGAGAGGATCCCTTGAATGTGATAGGACATCTCTCCCATTAAGTTACATGACAAAAGGGGTTTTGCAAATGTAATTTTGGTTACTAATGTGTTGACTTTGAGTTAACCAAAAAGGAGATTATTTGAGTAAGTCTGATCTAATCACATGAGCTCTTTAAATCTGTAGCTAGAGGATGAAGATAAACAAGGTCAAAGATCTGAAGCATGAGAGGCTTTGACTTGCCACTGCTGGCTTGAATATGGAGGCGCCACGTGGCAAGGGATGTGGGTAGACTCTGGAAGCTGAGAGTGGCCCCTGGCTGGCAGTCAGAAAAATAAGAGGGACCTCAGTCCCACAACTGCAAGAAACTGCCAATAACAAAAATGAGCTTGGAAGTGAATTTTTCCCCAGAGCCCCCAAATGAGATCTCAGGGTCTGACTGATAACCTTCATTTCAGACTTATGAGATGCTGAGCAAAGAAACCAGCCATTCTCTGCCTGGACTCCTGACCTATAGAAACTGTGATATAAGAAATTTTTGTTGTTTTAAGATGTTGGGTTTGTAGCAATTTTTTTTTAATTTTTTTATTGTTATGTTAATCCCCATACATTACATCATTAGTTTTAGATATAGTGTTCCATGATTCATTGTTTGTGCATAACACCCAGTGCTCCATGCAGAACGTGCCCTCCTTAATACCCATCACCAGGCTAACCCATCCTCCCACACCCCTCCCCCCTAGAGCCCTCAGTTTGTTTCTCAGAGTCCATCGTCTCTCATGGTTCGTCTACCCCTCCGATTTCCCCCCCTTCATTCTTCCCTTCCTGCTATCTTTTTTTTTTTTCTTAACATATATTGCATTATTTGTTTCAGAGGTACAGATCTGAGATTCAACAGTCTTGCACAATTCACAGCGCTTACCAGAGCACATAACCTCCCCAGTGTCTATCACCCAGCCACCCCATCCCTCCCACCCCCCACCACTCCAGCAACCCTCAGTTTGTTTCCTGAGATTAAGAATTCCTCATTATCAGTGAGGTCATATGATACATGTCTTTCTCTGTTTGACTTGGGTTTGTAGCAATTTATTGCACAGCAATAGAAAACTAATACATGTTGGGTGATAATACAAAAACTTACAGAAATACCCCGGGCAATACCTGGAAACAGCCAAAAGTCCCATCCCTTCTATTTAAGCATTAGCTCAACTGCTGTTAGACATTATCCTCTTGAGCTACCAGCAACCCAGGTTTAGCAACTTCCCCCCAAACATAACTTGGGAATGAGGTCCTAGAAGTCCTTCACTGGCATGGCCCCTAATTTATCACTCACCATGCCAGGCTGTTCTGAAGTAATCAGTTCATATCTTTGATTCTGTATCATTCATGACATGCTCACTTATTTCTTCCTGACTTTAAATATCCTTGCACTCCACCAGTATCACTTAAATCCTACTAAATCCTAAGGTCCTGGAATGAAGACTTTTTTTTAATCTTCAGTACCTATTAGTCTTTGCAAACTATTAAAATACTGATTAAAGGAATAAGATAATTATGTAAGAAATCTTGCTTATCCTTCAAGTCCTATCCCAATCAATAAGGCATTTTCTGACCTAGCATCTTCTTGAAATATGGAAAGGAAAAGGGATCATACTAATGGATAAACTACCAGGACAGGGCCAGAAGATACGTCAAAAGCTGCAGTAGAAGTGGAAACACCTTCTTTCTGACAGAGAAGGGAAAGAGAACTTAAAAATTATGATTTCAATATTCTCAGAGAGATTTGAGAAGCTATCTTATTCAGAATTAAACAGGACCAAAAAACTAGAAACAGTTATTGGAAATGATAAATATGGTTGTCAAAATAAAACACTGAATAAGATAACTGAATAATAACTTGGACGCAAGTTAATATTAAGTTTGTGATCTGAAAGATTCACAGACATTTATCCCACCGTACACTTCTGTCGAAGAACACAGAGCAAAACAACAAAAAGGTGAAAAACATGTGAGAAAATATGAAGACGTGAGTAATATCTATTAAAAATATGTTAAGGGGCTCCTGGGTGGCTCAATCAATTGAGCGTCTGACTCTTGACTTCAGCTCAGGTTATGATCTCAAGATCCTGAGATCGAACCCTGAGTCAGCTTGCCCTTTTCCTTCTCCCTCTGCCCCTCTGCTCGCTCACTCTCACTTTCTCTAAAAAAAATAAATAAAATCTTTAAAAAAATTAAAATATGTTAAACAAAATGCTCAGAAACAAAGTAAGACAAATTGCTGAGATGTAACAGGAAAATTTCTCTGAGTGGAAGCAATAGTCACATCTTCAGATTTGAAATGGGCTACAAAGTAACTGTGTATTAATTTGTTCATTTATTCAACAAATAATTATTGACCTCAGTTTATTCAAGATATTGTAGATATGGAAATGAGCATTAAAAAGAATAAAAAAGAATTTTAAAAATATGTGGTAGGCAATATTTTAAAATGGCCCCCAATGTTCCCATGTTCTATATGACCTCCCATTGAGTACGGAAGTGACCTAAGACTGTGATGGATGTTACTTCTCTGCTCATTTACACTATATAGTAAAGGCTGAGATTTTGCAGATGTAATACAAGATCTACATTAGGATGAAATTTCAGTACTCTAAGTATAAAGGAAAGTTCCTTAATGCTTTCAAAGGAAAATTTCAAAGTTCTAAAAATCAGAATAACTTTAGATTTTATAATAACAACATGGTATTCTAGAAAACAATGGAACAATTCCTCCAATGTTCGGAGGAAAAATGATTTGGAGGTAAACAATGAATAACATGAGAGAGTGAAATAAAGACATTTTCTGACATGCAAGGACATTGCAATTACACTGTCCATATGGCATGGTTTTGAGAAAATCATAGAATATACGATAAAAAGAATCAATCTGACCTTTACTCTTGGAATAGTCTCCTTAGAGGGGTACATATGAAGATATGCCAGATGTGTCCCTTGGACCTGGAGCATCATTGTATTATTGATGCTGCTTATCTTTTCTTTTTACATTTTTATTGAGGTAAAATATAGACAGATTAATGTGCATCAAATTCATTAATCTTTATAAAGTTTGCGGAATTTTGTATATGTATACATCCAGGTAATGACTACCAAGATCAAAATATAGAACCTTTCCAATCTCCCAGAAAGTGTCTTTACCTGCCTCCCCAAAATGACCACCATCACCCCCACTTCTATCCCCATTCATTAGTTTTCTCGGGTCTGGAACTGTCTAAATGCAATCCCACAATGTGTATTATTTTATGTCTTTTTTTTTTTTTGCCGTGACAGTCATTCTTATTTTGTCTGCCAGTAGTTCATTCTCTTTTCATGGCTGAGTAATATTTAATAGATCACTTCATTTATATGCCACAACTGAGCCATTGTTCCTTTGGATGTTTGAGTTGTTTTGGGGTTTTGGCTATCATGAAAAAAAGCTGCTGTGAATATCCTTCCACATATTTTAGTTGTGTGCACTAATTTCCGTGTGGCCAAATATCTAGGAGCGGATCACTGGGTCATAGGATAGTAGATATTTTTTTGCTTTTAATCATTTATGTTCAAGCTACAAGGAAAACATTGAAGGCTCATCTGTGGTAATAAAATAAATGAAAATAACAAAGTCTTCATAATTTAAAAGCAAGGTTAAGACTGACAGAATTCTATGGGAAAAAAATAATACTCCAGCTCATTTACTCATATTCCCCAACAATAGGGTAAACTTTTCAAAATTCTATTCTGATCATGATCTGCCTCTGCTCTGAAGTGCCTTCCCCCGGTTCTTAGGATAAAAGCAAAGCCCCTTAATAAAGCCTGCAAAGCTCTGCGTGGCTGGCCTCTACTTATCTTTTCTATTTTATCTCTTTGCTCTTCTCCACATTTTCCACTTAAGTCCCATTGGCTTCTTTCGTATCATTCTTGCCATGACTTCTCTGTCCCAGGGCCTTTGCAAGAGCTGTTCCTCTTTCCGGAATGCTCTTGATACCAGTTTCCACATAGTTAAATCCTATTCATCCCTCAGATCTCTTACCAGAGGTAACTACTTCTGAGAAACCATCCCTGATCTCCTTAATATAAATTCTCATAACTCTACGAACTTCTGGGCAGCACTTGTCATTGCAATTTATTTGTTTGTGTTATTATTGATTGGGCTTTGCCTTTTTCATTAGGTGGCAATTTCCATGATGACAGAGTTTATGTTCATTTTTACTCATCATTTTATTACCAGAATCGAGCATAGCAGTTGGTCAATGTAGGGCACGCAATAAATATTTATCGAGCTGAAGAAAGAACCTTACATGGTAAAGATAATTTTGAAATTGAAGAACCGATATCATTTAAAATTATGAAGGCAATCATATGAGGAACAGAAGATAATAATATAATATAAATTGAAGTAGAGAGAGAAGGTTCTAATAAGTGAACTAAATTTCTCTTCTTTCTAGAATTAAGTCAAAAGCCTAGTACTTATAGTGATAATCAACAGGAGAACTAAAAGTAGAAGCATTTAAGTGTAATTATCTCTGGGAAACAAGGCTAGGGCTGGAGAATGGTGTTTGGGGAGGTAGACTTTTACTCAAAATTTTTTAGCTTTTTTTTTTTAAGATTTATTATTTATTTTAGAGTGTGTGTGTGTGTGTGTGTGTGTGTGTGTGTGCATGAGTTGGGGGAGGGGTAGAGGGAGAGAGAGAGAATCCCAAGCAGACTCCCTGCTGGACGCAGACCCCGATGTGGGGCTCTGTCTCATGACCTGAGCTGAAATCAAGAGTCAGATGCTTAACAACTGAGCCACCCAAGTGCTCCTTTTTTTTACCCTTATTTTTAATTTATTGTACTACAAAACATTTATTATAATAAATAACAGAAAGATGAAACCCAAGGTTATTATACATACCCAGCTTTGGAAACCTTTGGAAGACAGGGGAAGCTAATTTGCATATGTCCCCCTGTGTCAGGGGTTGGGTGTAGAGTAAGGCACATGTGATTAGGTATTTGAGGTTGTTGACAAATTTTCTAGGTTTGTAACAAATTCAAGCACCCGGTAAAGTGAACTAATGAAACTATAAACTAATTTGAAGACTATCAAGGGTAACAACAGGTTTTGAAAGTTCATAGAGCAAGATGTCCTTGTTCCTTGGAGTTAGTTTGGGCAATCAGCGATCAGGGCAAAACATCAGTGTCCTGGATGGTTCTCGAATTTCCTCCTGTTCGAGGCACAGGACAGGTGGTAGCAGTACCGAATCAAATTGGTTGTATCTTGCAAAGCAAGAGTAGAATAGAGGGAACAAAATCTTAGCCATATTATAGGTTTCAAATAGAAGATCTCAACAGCTAAGCAGGAGCAAATATTTTAAACCAAACTGGTGAATCAGAGCTAAGGATTAGGATTTTTCAGGAGAGAACTTGGCAGTAGGCTATGGGGACTTGGGAGCAGGGCAGTCCATATTAATTCTGATCCACAACTGACTGACTTTCTCAGTAACCCTCTCAAAGGGTCAGGATCTTGTCTTCTGGGCTGTGCCACTGAACATATCCACCCTACATGCCGACGTGTCCTCTACATTCCAGCACAAACTAACTTAAAAAAAAAAAAAAAACCTTTATATTGCCCAGAACCAAAAATAATCCCTCCCTCCTTGATTTCCCAAAGCACTTTTTCTAATTTGCTTATGGCATTTAGCCCTTTATATTATGCACTCTGCTTATATATGTGTCTTTCTTACTTCACTCATTAATCTAAGAGGTCATGAGAATTTGGGATATGCATTCATCGTAGGGACTGGCCATGGACCTTGCACATCATTGGTGAAAGAAGGTTCAACAGCAAATCAGGTGTTACCTGAGGACCCCAAGATGACAAATGTTGCCCATCTCACTGAATTGTCACATGCAATGTGCCTTATGAGTATGATTTGGTTAGCATCACAAAATTCAGAATGTGTATTACCATATCATGCTAGAAGTATATACTATTATTTCCATTAGTACTATTTAGGGGAATGAAAATGTTTTCTATCAGTGTTGATAAGTCCTGCACATCTTTTTGTATCAGATGTTTGCGTCAGGAAACTAGACATTGATTTTTAATTAACAAGAACTGAGAAGATATTTGAATATATCCACTTTTAATAATAACAATGATTCATGCAGGCTGCATGGTTTAAGCTACTTTCTAAGATTGTATCATGTAAGTCCTTATAGAAGTTCTAATATTCTTCCACAAAGACAAAGTAAGACTCTACATATTGTTTATAAACCTAAAATAGTAATGAAAATGTCTTAAAGGGAAGAAATAAAAGCAAAATTCGTGCTACATTCAAAGTAAGCCATTTTCTGTGATTTTAAGCATATGCAAAGAAATTCTGAGTAACCTACACATTCAAGTTGTGATTTCTGAGACAAAGATGTAGGGTCTACCTATGTTGCAGGGAATTCCTTTTCTCCTCTTCTCCTAAGGCTGTTATCTCTTTTGTGTTATTATGGATGAAACTGGTTTAAACATAAAAAAACACAATGAATATTTCATACTTGAATAATGCAGAAGGTAATATATGCAGAAAAGTTTTTCCAAGGCATGTCTGAGTATGTACTTTTGAATTTTACTGGAAAACATGTCATTCTGTTCAGAACTCTGAATTAAGATGCACTATTTTTTGCTGAAGGCTATTTTAAATTAGGCTAATAAATTGCTACTCTCTGCCTTGCGTGATAATGCATTACATTATCTACTGATGTACATGTATTGTTTGACTCTAATGGTGTGGAAATTAAATGTTAGACATGGGCCAGATGTTCCTATAGATGAATATGAAGTATGACTCTGGCATACTATGTCTCACTGGAATGAAGAGGAAGGAAGGCATGATAACCAACAACAGTAACAACCACCTCGAAAAACATCCTCTGATCCTGGTCTCCCATAAGAACTAATATCGTGCACATCTATATCCTCTCAGTCCTTGTCATTGAGGAGTGTTCTAAATGTCGGCAGTATTTGCACCTGTTTGTGGGGAAAGACATCTTGTTTCCTAAAATGCAGAATAAAATAAAATCATGAATATAAAACTACCTGGAGGGGTGTCCACAGACAATAAATATTTGTCATCTTTATTTGACAGACAGGAGCAGCTTGGAATGTTTCCCCGGATTGTGCACCTCGACATGGCAGCGAGATTTCCACGGGTCATTCCTCTGCTCTGGGAAGAGTTCACAGCAGGGTAGGAGGGATATGGGAGATGGGGGAAGGGAAATGGCAAACAAATGGGCCTTATGGTGAATTTTAATGAAGAGTCCCTGCTGGCTTTAGCCCCACTGGAAAAAAGGAAAAAGGGGGGTGGGGGGAAGAAGAAAAGAAAGGAAAAGAAAGAAAAGAAACCCATAATCTATTCGAGAGGCTAACTTACGAAGGGGATCATAATTCCAACTGTAGAAACATGTGGCAGGAGTGAGGTAGGGGTGGGGGAGTACCTAGGATGTTTGTTGTTACTGCTTCCACTGCTGCTCATCAGACTACGAATATGGAGATGTATTTTTGAAAATCGTCAGACATGAATCCATTACATCATCTTTACCATAAATCAGACACCCACTCACTGAGAAATGTTTGCCAATCATCTGTGCTGACGGATGTCAGGTGCGGGCTTCTGGAAGCTCTGAGGTGGCGTACTTCAGTTATGGGGGAAAAAGGGGCAAAGAAGGAAATCTGTGGCTATGTTTGATGATATCCCAAAAGAACTGGGGAGAGAGACAAAGGTAACTCAGTGAAAGGCTAGGCCAATGTTGGCAAGTATCTTCTTTTAAAAGAGCCACTGAATTCCAAGAGGGATGTGATGAGAAAATGTAACACGAAGAGAGAGAAAAATATATTCTTTCAGGAGTGATTTGAGCTGCAAGTGTTGCTGTCATGCTTTCCCCCTCACCCTCTCATGGTTTGCTTGAAATATGGGATCCTGAGGGATTCATTGCTTTGTGCACTAGAGATTTTTGTCTGTGTGCTTCTCTCTGTATACTGAGATATTCCTTTCTGATTTATGGGGTCTCATTTTTTTTTTTTTAAATCAGCATCATTTCTGATTTTTGGTCCAATCAACCTTGATTTCTCAGGAGTAGCTCAACTCTTGTCTTGTTTTTCTTTCTCTGCTATTTCTTTGTTGTGTCACTTTAAAGAAAAGGAGTGCTTTGAAAACTCTTTTCCTTCTTAATCATGAAGGTAAGGTTGTTTTTCTCTCACATGAATTTTCTACATAGATGAATGTCTTGTCTTTCTGGATCTCCCTCTCAAGTTAGACGTGGGCAGAAGCCTACTGTTTTCTCTTCACAAAGTAGTATACTAGTTATGTATTCAATATGTTCATGGTGTCATCAGTTCCAGACGAATTAAAAGAGTCTCTTCCTGCCTTCCAGGCCATTGAGCTGCATGAAATGATGAGTAGCAGTCTGGAACCCTCACCTTTTGGATAAAATTGCTTCCATTTCTCTAAATCCTGAAAGTTTTGCTTCCTTCTCATTGAATCAAATGGGTTCTCACGATCCCTGAAACAGACAAGTTCGTGGAGTATCCTTTGATGGGTTGACGTTGGCATTTTTGTGCTGAACAAGCTTCCTCGTCATTATGCCAAAAAAAAAAAATTGAAAACCTCTATCTTAAAGTCAAACTGTCTTGCTCATTTCTTATGTGTTAGCATATATTTTTAACCATGAGATATTTAAATACAGTCACCGATTAAGCAGAGAAGAAAGGGGGAAATGAAGGAAAACAAGGAGAGAAAACATGAGTTTCTGATGGGCTTGCTCTCGGTTGGTCATTTCCTCTAGACTTAGGCTTCTTCAGCATTCGGGTAGCAAGTGGCTGGAATCAGGAAGAAGGGGAAAAGGAGGCCACTTCGGTCAAATTAGGCTCTACAAGAAAAGTCATCATAGAATCAGGGCTAGTTGACCAGATATTTTATTGGGATTGGAGATTAAACCTCTAACTAACTGGCTTTGTCCTCTGGACATATATTTCCTTTGAGGACATATGCTTCCTTTGAGAAACAGATTACCATGGCAGGTTAGCATGGGAATCCTGAATTCTTGGTAATATTCAAATACTAATCATGGTATAGCTAGAAGGGTATATTGGTAAAGAACATGAATTTGGGGGTTAGGCAGGCTTGAAATGAAATCCCATCTTCACTACCAACTAGCTGTGTGGGCATGGAAAGGTTCTTTTTATACTCACTCAATTCCAGGTTTCTCATTTGTACAATAAATGTGATTACAGTGCTTACTGCAGAGGATTGTTATGATGATCAAATGAGATAATATGCATAAAAAATGTTCAGCTCAGTGCTTACAGCATACATCCTCAATACATGTTATCTGCTATCAGTAGAGCATTAGTAACAATAACAATCATATTAGGAAAGGCTAGGAAGAGGGATTATTTTGAGTTCAGTCTGAGACTGGCTGTTTGGGACAGTCAAATAAATTCCATTTTCTATTTTATTTTTTACATCAGATTTATTATGAATTATGACCCCTGTGAAATAGATTCTGCATGTTTTATTTGGGGATTGGGACCCTTCAGTATGTTACTTTGGGTTTAGTCAGAACAGACCCTTAATATTTTTGGAAAATTAATTTTCACTTGTCAAGCACCGTGTAACTGGTCATTCTATCAGTGAAATCAACAAACTCAATCAGGTGCTCAGTATCATAAATGTTAGAAGCCGTACAATAAATACGAGCACTTTTTCTAAATCATGGTAGATTGCAATCTTGAAGTCTTATTGGGGAATTGAAGCTAACGTGTATGAGATAGTATGAATGCAGAGATAAAAGCAATAGTATAGACAAGAACTTTGCCTTTAAGACTATTACGAGGTGTACCTATCTACTTAGCTCTTGTGGGTTTTGTTTTGTTGCTTTTTTGCTTCAAAGACTGACAGGATGTTTTTTATGTAGATTCTGGATCTTCTACAATTGCTTACTTGCTTCCCAAACTCTGCTTGCTTGAAATAGATTTGCCCAGAAATTGCTAGATTTAAGGTGTTTCTTTATGTTAACCCAGAATAAGCAATCTCAATTTGACCTTTGACATCGCCACTATTTTAAGGACTTCTTTCAGCATCCAGCCCAAGCTTTACCCAGCTTCTGACTGGAGACCTCCCGTTTTGGGTTTGCTATTCTTTATTTCACACTGATCAGGCCAAAAGACTACCCAACATGCTGTCATGATATTTGTATTGTGTTCTACAGTGTAGCCAGCGTTTTTACATGTAATTGGTTTGTTTAAGTATGTGATTAGGGGCTAAATTATGTAGCACATAATGTGTGGGGTGCAAGAGCACAAGTAAGACAAATCAGTAAAACCTTGAGGAAGACTTCATAAAATGGAGAAAATTGAACTGGGTGCTGAAGATGGGATATAATAGCATTTGTCTCTCATACCTTCTAACTTCATTCATTTTGTTTTGTTTAGTTTTACATAATATATGAAGATATTCTTCTTATAACATTTGAAGGATACAAAATACTGAGACAGTAAAGATCCCCCCCCACTTTGAAATCTCCCCAATACAATTCTTTTTATATTACTTCAGTCCTTTCTCTATGCATTTTTACATATAAACCTGAAAACAGATCAGCATACATTTTTAATAGGTCAGATTATACTCTATTCCATCCTATAACTTTTCTCTCCCAACAATCTGCCTTGGGAAATTTTTTCATAGAATATTTTAGTGAGATATAATTCATATACCATTAAATCACTCTTTTAAAATGTACAATTCTGGGGCACCTGGCTGGCTCAGTTGGTAGAGCATGTGGCTCTTGATCTCGGGGTTATGAGTTCAAGCCCCCCACGTTGGGTGTGGAGCCTACTTAAAAAGGTCAGATTCAGTAGTTTTCAGTATGTTCAAACAGTTGTACAACCATCAAGGATATTAATTCCAGAACATTTTATCACCCAAAGAAAACCCCTTACTTACATGCAGATACTTTCCATTCTCCCTTTTTGCGACCTCTGGAAAACATTAATCTACTTTGTGTTTCTACATATTTGCCTATTCTTGACATTTTACATTGAATAGAATCTGTAGCCTAATGTGTTTGCCTTTTCTCATGCAGCATAATGTTTTCAAGCTTCATCCATACTGTGTCAGGCATCAGTATTTTATTTCTCTTTGTGACCAAATATTCCATTGTATGGTATATACCAAATATGTTTATCCATTTATCAATCAACATTTGGTTGTTTCCCCTTTTTAGTGAGGATGAATAATG
This sequence comes from Halichoerus grypus, assembly GCF_964656455.1. NCBI lineage: Eukaryota > Metazoa > Chordata > Mammalia > Carnivora > Phocidae > Halichoerus > Halichoerus grypus. The sequence goes on along the minus strand of NC_135720.1, from coordinate 135,968,656 downwards.
CTCGGTCAGTTTTGGTAGTTTGTGTCTTTCTAGGAATGAGTATGCTACCATTCATGTACAAATTTTTCTGTAGATGTATGCTTATATGTTTTAATTTATGTACACGAATCTTATAATTTCTAGGTCATGGAGTAAAATCCAATTTGAAGCATGGTAACAGGAGCTTGAGAAAACTGCCAAACTGGTTTGCAGTGTGGCTGTACCATTTCATAATCCCATCAGCGGTGTATGAGGATTCCAATAACTCCATATCCTTATTATTGTCTGTGTTTCTGATTGTAGCCATCTTAGTGGTATTTCATTATGGTTTTGGTTTGCATTTTCCTAATTACTAATGATGTTGAGCATCTTTTCATGTGTTTTGGTCACTTGTATATCTTCTTTGGACAAAAGTCTATTAAAATCATTTGCCCATCAGGGAAATATAAATCAAAACCTCAATGAGATACCACCTCACACCAGTCAGAATGGCTAAAATTAACAAGTCAGGAAACGACAGATGTTGGTGAGGATGCAGATAAGGGGAACCCTCCTACACTTTTGGTGGGAATGCAAGCTGGTGCAGCCACTCTGGAAAACAGTACGGAGGTTCCTCAAAAAGTTGGAAATAGAGCTATCCTATGACCCAGCAATTGCACTACTGGGTATTTACCCCAAAGATACAAATGTAGTGATCCGAAGGGGTACATGCACACCAAAGTTTATAGCAGCAATGTCCACAATAGCCAAACTATGGAAAGAGCCAAGATGTCCATCAACAGATGAATGGATAAAGAAGATGTGGTATATATATACACAATGGAATATTATGCAACCATCAAAAAACCCAAAATCTTGCCATTTGCAACGATGTGGATGGAACTAGAGGGTATTATGCTAAGCGAAATAAGTCAATCAGAGAAAGACAAGTATCATATGATCTCACTAATATGAGGAGTTTGAGAAATAAGACAGAGGCTCTTAGGGGAAGGGAGGGAAAAATGAAACAAGATGAAACCAGAGAGGGAGACAAACCATAAGAGACTCTTAATCTCAGGAAACAAACTGAGGGTGGCTGGAGTGGTGCGGGGTGGGAGGGATGGGGAGGCTGGGTGATGGACATCGGGGAGGGTATGTGCTATGGTGAGCACTGTGAATTGTGTAAGACTGATGAATCACAGACCTGTACCTCTGAAACAAATAATACATTATATGTTTAAAAAAAAAAAAGAAGATGAATATAGTAGGTAGGGAAAAATGAAGGGGGGCAAAATTGAAGGGGGAGATGAACTATGAGAGACTATGGACTCTGAGAAACAAACTGAGGGTTTTAGAGGGGAGGGCGGTGGGGGGATGGGTTAGCCCTGTGATGGGTATTTAGGAGGGCACGTAGTGCATCGAGCACTGGGTGTTATATGCAAACAATAAATCATGGAACACTGCATCAAAAACTAATGATGTGATGTATGGTGACTAATAACATAATAAAATAAAATTAATTAAAAAAAGAAAAAGAAAAAAATCATTTGCCCATTTAAAAAATTGGATTGTTTATTTTTCTTGTTGTTGAGTTGTGTTCTTTATATATTTCTGAATGTTAGACCCCAGTGAGATATATATTTGCAAATATTTTCTCATGTGATATAGGTTGTGTCTTTTCATTTTCTTGATAATGTCCTATGGAGTACAAATTATTTTAAATTTCAATTATGTTTGACATCTACCTTTTCTTGTTGTTACTTATACTATTGTTTTTGTTTTACTTGTACTTTTGATGTTATAGCTAAGAAACTGTTGCCTCATTCAAGGTCACAAAGTTTTTGTGCCTATGTTTTCTTCTAAGAGTTTATAGTTTCAGCTATTATATTTATGTTTTTGATCCATTTTTATTTAATATTTGTATATAGTATAAGGTAATTTTAGAATCAGATTTTCAGTTTCTGCAAATAAATCATCTGGGATTTTGAAAGGGACTGTGTTGAATGTGTAGATCAATTTGAGAAGTATTTTCATCTTAACAATATTAATTCTTCCAATTCATGAACATAGCATGTCTGTCTTGTTACGTACATGCAGTAATAATTATTTTAGGTTCTCTCTTCTTTTAATTTCTCAGACTATTACGTTTAACTGCATAACTGTCTCAGTTTCACATCATGAGGAAGAGATAATATTAAGCATTCCCCGAATTCTGTCTTATTGTCTTCTTCCTGCAAACACAGGAATATGGCGTTCCCAGGCTCTCTTGCAGTTAGGACGGTCCTAACTGACTAGTCCTGGCCAATAGGCTATAAATAAAACTGAAGTTGCTTTTACTTTTAGGCCAATGGGGAAAAAGTGCAAGCATGAGTCCTCCGCATTCTCTCTTCCTTTATTTCAGGGGTTGTTGGGATCATCTGTTAAGATGGCAGAGTGACAAGATGGTGCCCGTCTAGCTCTCTGAGTCAACAGCTTGAGAACAGCTGCTGGTAGAGGAGCTCCCTGACTTCATCGGACTTTGTTGCACTGTCCATGAGACTCTGGATCAATCTGTTACCACAGCAGCACCTACTTTATCCTGACTAACACAGATGAGTATCCATTTACTCCCCCAACCTATACCAGCTTTCATTTATTTGGCTTTCTTCTTCATCTTTTCCTAGATGATAGTCTAATCCTACAACCAACAGGTAGGTAGCGAGGTAACAGATGTGGGAGTAAAAAAATATGAGTGAAAAAGGCAACAAAGTTTCTTCTGGAAGTAATAAATTTAATTTAAATTTAAATTTAATTTTAATTTAATTATTAAATTTTAAATTTAAGTTAATAAAAAATAATTTCAATGATTAATTTATCAAAATAAGTTGAAACCGATGCCATGATCATTTTAAGTGATGATGTATATTCAACCTAAAACTAAATCTGGCCACACTGAAACAAACAAAAATGAAAGCAATAAATTACTTAAAATGGACATTACTACTGTTAATTATTTAAACAGTTTCTCTACATTGAAAAGAAAATATAGGTAAATGAAGTCGAAAGTATGTAGATGAAAGAGGAAAAGGCAAAAATAACTTTAAAATAGAATGCTTGGATAAATGTTATTTAAAAATAGCAGCTAGTAATTTTGACTTGAATTTAGTGACCAAAAAAGCAATTGTAGAACTTTAGTTTTTTCATTGTAAGAGCTACTACATACGAAAACACTCCTCTAAGTTTAAGAAAAAAATTATTAAAACCATCAATAAATTGCAGTCGGCACGGATTTATTTAATTTACATATTTTAATTTTAGTCACCATCATTAATTAACTCCTTCTGTGAAAGATGAGGTAATTAGCAACCTCTATGCCTCCTTTCCTCTGAGTTTATTGCTTTTATAATATTTAATTTTTAATGGCTTATAATATATCTGGTATAATAATATTTACCCAGCTGTTTTATTGCATAGTCATACTTAAGTGAATTAAGATTTGAACCCCTGTCCTGTTATCATGGCTTCTTAATTTCTGAATTTTTTATTTTAAGTCACTTCTTCATTGGTTGCAGTTTCTTCAAATAGGTGTTTTTCGAAAAAGTTTCATTGCTCCTGAGTTTCCTCAAACCTATTATTTCATATATGCAAATGCTTTTTTGTTGTTTTTATATCTGAAGAACACATTGACTAGGTCCAATGGAGATTTTGTTACATTGTTTTGGAAACTGAGTTTTTATTCTGAGACCAAGTTCTTCCACATGTATGTTACTTGCTTTTTCTTCCCAGAAACTTAAAGCCTGCTTTATTCAGTAACTTAACTAAATGTTTTTTTATATCACTAGCTTTGTATCAATTTTTCCTAGTATATGATGTGTGCTATCATGTATTTATGTTAGGAGAGTTTTCCTATATTATATCTCTGATTATTTTCTTATTTACTAGTCTTTACTTGAGCGATATCAATCACCCTTATGGTGGATGGACTAGCGTTTCCATATCTATTTTTTTCCTAAGTGTGCATTTTAAACTTGTTGTCTTAATTTTATTCAGTATAAATAAATAAAGACTTATTTACATGACAATTTTTTGCTTTTTGCTGCTCTAGTTTATCTGTACTGATTTTGTTTTTATCTTAGTTTTCTTTTCTTTATAGTATCTCCTTTCTTCTCCTTCTGATCTTTTATTATGTCACTGTGTTTTCCTTGGTTTACTGAATCCATGTCCCTATTGGATTATTCAAGAGATAAAAGCACCAGCAGAGAATCTGCCTTGATTTCTTAAATTATATATTCTTTCAATTGAATCATCAGTGCTATCATTTAAAATCAATGCCTTTCTTCACTTACATATTTTGATTTTTTTTTTTTTTTTTGCTGTCATGTTTTCATGGTTCTGAAGCCATTTATTTTTCTCCTCCATCTTTGTTCAGGTTTTATTTTTTTTCTCAGAAATACTTTGTATGATTTCTCCCTGATATCATCCCCACCTTGTCTGGAATCATCGGACTTCCCTTCTGAGCTAGTGGCATGGAGAGCAGGATGTGGAGAAGGGCAAGCGCAGCTGAGGCCAGCTGCAGCCTGAGCTGAGGTCCTGAGTTCGCTCTTATTGCTGAGATCCCAGCAGATGTCCCTTATTAGACTCGATTCCACCCTGCTTGGCATGCATTCAACTCTTTAGGTCTTTGGCTCACTCTCCCAACTTAGCACTACATGCCGGAGCAAGAGAATCAGGAGCCCTTCCTGCTTCTGCTAAGGTCCAGATGTGGTTTGTAGAACATTTACACAATGTTTTATCTTGATTTTCCCAGGGATATCTACCCATCCCTTTAGCCCTCTCCTTTTCAAGTTAGAGAGTATGCAGAAGTTTCAGGATTTCTGTAGTTTCTTATATCCTCCGTGCTGCTTTCTGGGGTGGCAGCAAGCTTGGCAGTCCTGTCAACCTGGCCATTAGACCAGAATCTTCTGTCCTTTTACTGGTCATAACTTTTTGAAGTTTATAATTACTCCATATTTCTTTCTAATGCTAGGAAATTTTTGGCAGTATTGTTTTATTTTTGCTTTTATTTATTGGAGGAGGGAAATTCTGTGCCACAAATTTATGGTATCACCATTACTCAAACTCAGAGTTATATCCAACTGTATTTGTGAGATAATGCATCTTAAGTAAGTAGAGTGAAAATATTAATGTATTAAAATGAATAAGTAGACGGGACACCTGGGTGGCTCAGCCAGCTAAACATCCAACTCTCGTTTTTCAGCTCAGGTCATGATCTCATGGGTGGTGAGATCAAGCCCCGCATTGGGCTCTGCACTCAGCTGGGGAGTCTGCTTGAGATTTTCTCTCTCCCTCTTCCTCTGCCCCTCCCCTCACTCATGATCTCTCTCTCTAATTGTCTCTATCCAAAATAAATAGATAAATCTTTTAAAAAAATGAGTAAGTAGGGGCGCCTTGGTGTTTCAGTTGGTTAAGCATCTGCCTTCAGCTCAGGTCATGATCCTGGGGTCCTGGGATCGAGCCCCATGTTGGGCTCCCTGTTCAGTGCAGAGCCTGCTTCTCCCTCTTCTCCCTGCTCATGTTCTCTCTCTCTTTCTCTCACTATCTCTGTCTCTCTCTCTCAAATAAACAAATAAAATCTTTAAAAAATGAATAAATGGATATGTGGGCTCAACAGCCTGGACTATCCTAAATGTTAAAAGGTATCAACATTGAGTGTTTGCTTTTATATAAGGTACTGGACTTGGTGGTGTGAAAAACAAAGGTGAGTAAGTAAGGACGTGGGAATGGAAAGAGAAGCAAATATGCTTCTGATCGTTCTACAAGGGAGCATTAAGTACTCTCATATCATGTGAATAGATCACTGATCCTCATGAGCATGAATCTGATGGGACGATAGAGGTTGAATCTCGAGATAGTGGGAAAATGCCCAGTAGGTGTCATGAGACGGGCTCTTACTCCAGCTTTTCCACCCCACCCAGATGTGTGAGGGCAAGGAAGTTATGTGACCCCTCTTGGCCCCGTTGCTCAGTCTGTAAAGCAAAGGTGATGAACTTGCTCTCCAACAGCACAGCTCTATATGTTGTAATGGGGAAAACATGGCGAATTTGAAGACTCTTTAGTATGTAGTAACAGTTTTTGCACAAGTAAATGTGGAATGACTTAGGGGAATTGGAAAACAGAAAATATTTTTGCAATTCAAGAAAATTTGAAGAGGTAGGATCAAGAAGTAGGGGGATGATTTCAAGTGTCTGATTTTGTGTTACAGAAGGATACAGATGACTTTCAGAAGGATGGAAATCAGGCTAAGGAGCTATTTTTAAAAACGAGATCGTTATATCAACATGGGATATGGGAGGGTAAGGTAGTGATGCCTACGTACAGTGATGATAAATTGACAGAGATGCAAGTCTGACACACACAAAAAAAAAATGTAAGAAATTTAGGACTCAATTTTATAGAAGTGATTGTGGAACTCTACCAGTGACACATACTGTGTGTGTGTGTGTGTGTGTGTGTGTGTTTGAGGGGGAGAATAGAAAATGCATCGTAAAGTCAACTCTTACAGGAGTAAAGTTAAGATGAACGAGGCAAAATATAAGGGGTTGGGAAATAACTTATTCGTGCATTTAACAAATATTTGCAGGTGCTTATTGAAAAACACTGAACTGGTACTTGAGGAGGCAAACCTAAATTCCACCTTCAAATGTGACAGAAATATGACAAGTGTTTTGTTTTGTTTTGTTTTGGTTAAGTATGTACATCTATTAAGAAAGTTGTAGATAAATACCTTGAGAACTCTGAGATGTTGCTTTCTACTGGAAGATACATGAGAATATTATTTTATATAGCAAGTAGCATTTGGACCTTAAAGCTGAGTAACATTTTCCAATGGAGAGAATGCTCTCATGGCAATTTGTCAGATGGGATCATATTAGCTGTGGTCTTATAACACTGGGGACTCTAAGGCACAGTCCAATAGAGCTCTGGAAAGGCTTTTAGTGATTGTTTACAGGGACTGTTTATAGAGGACCTAGCAGGCTTAAGGGATGGACAGAGATGTTGAGAGGCCGAGGGACACACAACAGTGAGAGATCACACCTTACAGGCTTCCAGTTATGGAATGAATAAGTCACTGGAATAAAAGCACAACATAAGGAATACAGTCAACGATATAATAGTAATGTTACAGGACAGGTTGTGGCTACAGAACATAGCATAATGTATAAACTTATCAGATCACTAAGTTGTATATCTGAAACTAATGTGACATTGCGTATCAACTATATTCAAAAAAAAAAAAAGAAGAAGAAGAAGAAGAAGAAGAAGAAGAAGAAGAAGAAGAGATTTCTAAGAGTCACTGAAGACTGGAGCCATGGAAGAAGGACCATGTCACAGAGCTGTAGTCCTGGAGGGACCCAACCACTGCAAGAGCCATGATGTTCAAGCAGAAAGGGAGCAGGAGAAAAATCCCTCCAACCTGTTCCCTCCCACTCCCCAATCTCCTGCTGCGATGCCCATCAGCTGGTCCCAAGAAGAAGCAAGGGAGCAAGGGAGCTAGGTGACAACTCCAGGGATAGCTTCCTGGAGCACAGCTCAAGGTAGAAAATGGATTGGGGTAGGGGCCAAATGAAAGATAACCACTGGGCGCCTGGGTGGCTCAGTCGTTAAGCGGCTGCCTTCGGCTCAGGTCATGATCCCAGCATCCTGGGATCGAGTCCCACATCGGGCTCCCTGCTCCGCAGGAGGCCTGCTTCTCCCTCTCCCACTCCCCCTGCTTGTGTTCCTGCTCTCGCTATCTCTCTCTCTGTCAAATAAATAAATAAAATCTTAACAAAAAAAAAAAAAGAAAGAAAAGAAAGATAACCACCATAGCTACTGAGTTTGGAGAGAATAAAGCATGAATGTGATTTAAAAAAAAAAAATCAAATGATTCATTATGACTAGAATAACTAATATATGAGAATGAGAAGCCAGAGTGTGCTTATAAAAGTAAGTGGTTGTTGAAACTCATGAGAATAATTACAAGGGAAGAGGGGGGAAAAGTCTTGTGGACCTGGTGCATAACTCATCAGGAAAGTTTGGTGCCTGTCCTGGAAATCAGCAGATGACAGCAACAAGGATAGAGAGAAATGACATTAAGCTCAGTTGGTTAAGTGTCCAACTCTTGATTTCGGCTCAGGTCATGATCTCAGGGTCGTGAGATTCAGCCCTGTGTTGGGCTCCATGCTGCGTGTGGAGCCTGCTTGAGAGTCTCTCTCTCTCTTCCCCTGCCCCCCACTCCCCGCTTGCACTCTCTCTCTCTCTCTTTCAAAAAAAAAAAAAAAAAAGTAGTATTACTGTGACAGCAGCCAAGAAGAGGCAGTAGGGAGAAAGGAGCTCTCTGGTTCCTTCTTTTCACTTTATAAGTTGAATAGCAAGAATGCCATGTATTTCCTTGGACAACGGTACCACCATCTTCAGAGACATGCTGGGATCAGGAGGGACAGGTTACTTTCATGTTTAGGTAATCGTGGGGAAATTAGTGAAGAAAAAATGAAAGGCAGTTCACAATACAACCGGAGTTCCTGGCAAATATTTGTGGGACTAACAGAAAGAAAGGGGGCAGTGGAGTGGCAGAGGTGGGACAGAGCGAGAGAGGAAGGAGAGACTAAGGATGGCGGGAGGTGGATTGGACAGCCTAGGGTGCTTATTTTAAGGATGAGAGAGGCAGCTTGCTGGAAGGTTTTGCAAACATCTATGAATCCTGTGGAGATTCTATAGATAGGAAAACCAATGAGAAACCTTAGTAGGTCTACAGTCTTAAGAGAAATTTAGGTGTCTGACCTCAGAGGCCACAGGAGAGTGGGTTTCCAGAAGGACCTGGAATATGATTAACTATCAAATGTAATGGTGTGTTGAAGCTGGCTTGTACCAGCTCCTGAAAGTCAATGGTGCACATCTCTCTCCAACTCTGGTTTCAATGGCCTCATACTGGGTAATATGAAACAGGTCATGGTGGGTGTGTTTATGCCACAGAAATTAACAAATGCTGCAAACCAGGGTCCCCCCTTCACCCTAAAGTCAGTTGTTAAACATTTACCAGCATAATACTGATCTACTTCAGAGACTCCATTGGAGAACACACTGCTGCATTAAGCAATAAGGATGGTGTCCTGCGAGGACATTTTTATGAGAGGAGGAACCCACCTCCCCAACGCCACCTCCACCACAGGTGAGTGCGCACTGAGCAGGTTACAGGTGTGCTTTTCCTGAAAAGACTGAAGTGAATGGCTGCTCATTGGTCAGAACTGTCTATCGATCAGTCCGAGAGAATTTGAGATGATACAGCCCAGAAGAGCCTGAGCAAATAAAAATAAATCATAAACAATTCATGAGGCATGCAAAATTCAGTGAATAGAAAATTAACTCATTCCTTTGAACTGAGCAGCGCTTGATTTAGCTTCAGTGAGCCTTGCAAGTTAAAGCTGGTGCCTTCTTCCTGTTTGCGCCCACTGCAAGGAGTAAAATTACATCCCACCCACCTGAAGCCTGTCGTGGTCACCTGTGCTTCTTTAGGACTCCTTCCTACTGCAATCCTAAGCTACCACTAGATAGTCCCGGCAATTGTGTCTGTGTTAGCCCATTCGTGGAGGAAATAAATACTCCCCATGCCCATTTGTTACCCTTTCCCACCTTCTGATGCCTCATACTGGGCTCGGGGGGCTCACAGAACCTGCTACTGAATGAAGAAAAGTTTATTCTAGAAATATGGTGCTAGGTGACAGAAGAGAATTCTCAATTTTGTCTTTGTAATTTTCTGGGTGCTTCCCCCACCTTTTCCTCTTAACTTCCTTTAAAAAAATTTTTTTTCTAACTGGCATGTTTTGTTTGTTTTGTTTTGTTTTTAATTGATTAATTAATTAATTTTTTATGTAGCGTTCCATGATTCATTGTTTGCGTATAACACCCAGTGTTCCATGCAATATGTGCCCCCCTTAATACCCATCATTGGGCTAACCCATCCCCCCACAACCCTCCCCTCTAAAATCCTCAGTTTTTTTCTCAGAGTCCATAGTCTCTCATGGTTCGTCTCCCCCTCTGATTTTCCGCCCTTCATTAGCGCTCACCATAGCACATACTCTCCCCAATGTCTAACACCCAGTCACCCCATCCCTCTCACCCCCCACCACTCCAGCAACCCTCAGTTTGTTTCCTGAGATTAAGAATTCCTATCAGTGAGATCATATGATACTTGTCTTTCTCTGATTGACTTATTTCGCTTAGCATAATACCATCTAGTTCCATTCACGTCGTTGTAAATGGCAAGATTTCGGGTTTTTTGATGACTGCATAATATTCCATTGTATATATATATATATATATATATACCACATCTTCTTTATCCATTCATCTGTTGATGGACCTCTTGGCTCTTTCCATAGTTTGGCTATTGTGGACATTGCTAGCTGGCATGTTTTCTATGTCAGTCTTAAACACACAGTTTCTTAGGGATTAGAAGTGCAGAAGAAGTGTCACAAAGGGAGATTTACTTACTTACCAATATTGCTCACATAGCAGAGTCATCCATCATTCATTAAATAAGACTCGATAGTCACCTACGTTGTGAGAGACACTGTTCCAGGCCTCTTATATGGTGCAAATCAAGGGTTCACAAGGCAGGAGCTGAAGCAAAGATGCAATCATCAGGCATGTTTGGGTTTTAATTAAATGACTTTGTATTTAACTGTATTTACTTGAACATCTTTGGGTAGTAACCATGTGAATGCCTTATTACTTTCTTTATTATTTTAATATTTTTAGTCTTATAACTTGGAAGTATTTAGTTTCCATAGTGGAAGCAACTCAGTTTAGTTTTACTGTAGGAAATAGGCTGACATTGCTATAAAGGGCACATCTGGGGTAGTGCTGTGGATTTCTTCCACCAAGGTCAGCCATACACATAGGAGGAGCAATCAAAGTATTATGGAGGGATACCTATAGATCTTAGTGCACAAAAATGTCACCTCCATAGGTCTGTCACCAGGGCTGACATCCCAACCATTGGTCACTTATTTTTCTAACATTATAAAAACCTTTGTTAAAATGCAAATAATATTAACCACCTATAAAATTTCAGTTTCTTAAGGAAAGTCCTAATAGAGACGAGAGTGAATTTGCCAAATCACATGTATGTTCCCCCAGACAAGAGGAGTTTAGGAAATAAGTGGGGTGTATGTTTTGCAGAGGAGGATCGACAAGGAGGCCAAGAGGTAGCATGAACATACTCTGTGGGGGATGGCCTCACTGACAAAGAGAGATATTACCAGAATACAAGATCTGTTGCAATTAGCAGAGACCCAGTATAACACTGGTTAGGTAGATATGACTATTTATTTCTCATTGAATGTCATAGGGAGAGTTGGACAAGGCCAGTACTGTGGGGTGGCTTTATGAGGCCAACCAGGGACCCAGGCCCCTTCCATCTTGTTCCTCCCTCTAAGTCTCACCATTAATAGCTAAGAATTCCCAAGTGCTAATACCCATGTGCTTTCATACAAGTCTGCTCTGCTGAGCTCCACAGCTGATCTACCTGGTAACTTTGACAAGGATGTTAGATGATGGGTGCTACAAATTCAATGGGCTGTAATGCTGGCATTTGTGGATTTACATGTTCTTCACCACTCATCGGTGGTTTGTTTCACTAAATCTGCAGAGTTATTTATGGCTACATGGAAGGGGGAATGCTTTCTTCCCCTTTGGTTACACTCTTGTCTAAAGTTCAATAAATAAGATTGCTTATGTTCCATTGGTCTGCAAATTTTTTTAGAAAAAAACAAAACAAAACAAAAGCATTTCAGCTTTCCATTGCCCTAGATAGGCATGCAGGGGGAGGCAGTTTGCAAGAGGCATCTAGGAGACTACAGTCATGCTGTATTCAGAATCACTTCCCCTCTTATAACCGAATCTATATTATAAAAAGCCCATTGACCTAGGGTCAGTCTTCTCCCACACAGGACCTTTTATTCTCATTTCCCTCTCTAAATACCTTTCTGGTGGACCTGCCTTACCAGTTCAGCAGATGTGCTCAACCACTCGTATTTAAAGTGGGGTTTAAGTAGGCATAGCATTGGTATAGCATATAGGTTGGGGTATAACACTTTGAAAATCATGACACATGAGAAATGGAGCAATGAATTTCTTTACCGGGAACCCTCCATAGCATGAGGGGTACTACTCAATACACTAAAAGTGTCAGAAATTGCAACATTTGTATTCATCAAAAAGTCAACTATTGGGGTGCAGGATCCCACTTTACACTGAGCATTGAGTCTGATTGAAAGTTCTCTTAACAATCTAAAATGTATTTAGTCTACCTAAGTGTCGGTAACAATGAATTTTGAAGCAAAAATAGAGTTTTTATGATCCAGCAACTGTGCTCATTGGTATTTACCCAGATGAGTCAAAAACTTAGGTCCAAACAAAAATCTGCACATGGATGTTTATAGTTGCTTTATTCATAATTTCTAAAATTTGGAAGCAGTCAAGATGTCCTTCAGGAGGTGAATGGCTAACCAGACAATGGACTTTCACTCATCATTAAAAAGAAATGAGCTCTCAAGCCATGAAAAGACATGGAGGAATCTTAAATGCATATGAATAAGCAAAAGAAGCCAGTCTGAAAAGGCTCCATACTGTATGATTCCAACTACCTGACATTCTGGAAAAGGCAAAACTATGGAGACAGTAAAAAGTTCAGTGGTTGCCAGGAGTTATAGGGAGGGAGGAATGAATAGGTGAAGCATAGAGGGTTTTTAGGGCAGGGCAACTGTTCTGCATGATACTATCATGGTGGATACATGCCATTATACTCGTGTCAGAATCCATAGAATGCACAACATGACCAGTGAAACTTAACATAAACTGTGGACTTTGGGTGATAATAATATGTCAATGTAGGGTCATCAATTGTAAAGCACAATGGATTACGGTGGTGTGGGATACTGATAGCGGGGGGGGTTACACATGCGTGCAGACAGGGGGTAAAGAGGAACACTCTATACTCTCTGCTCAATTTTGTCATGAACCTAAAACTACTCTAAAAAATAAAGACTACTTAAAAGGGGGGTGGGGAGACCCAGAACTTCACGAAACAAGTGTTAATATCCTCAGTGCAATCCAGAGACCATCAACATAAATGCAACCTTTCTACCTGGGCATATTTTTCTTTCTAAATTCATGAACCCCAATAGTTTGTTAAAAATAATGAATGTGAATAGAGGTAAAAAAAAAATTATAAAAGATTTCTGAGTAATTTAGAGAAAATGAGAAAAGCTTCTTACCCTTCTTTCTTTGGAACTATATGGATATATCCCATATGTTCCAAACCTGAGACACTAAATACTACTAGCAATCTGGATAAGATCCATATCGCAGTTCCTCGCCCTTAGGGAATACAGGGGAGACAGATGCCAAAAGTTGGGATATGCCAATGTATGCCGGGTACTTGGGATATACTATTTCATTGTAATCTCTATAACAACTTTTAAGTAGGTATTCTTTCCCCCCAATTTATTAATATTTTGCATGACTCAGGGTCAGGATGTATCCTTACAACCATGTTTTGTTTGGGAGTCCCTAGTTCTCCAGGTACCTAAACTCCCCAGTTGGAGAACGGAGCACCAGTTTTCCCCAGGTGATTTGCTCAGAATTACAGGAGAAAATTTAGCAACCGGGCCAGAGGCCTGGAAAAGGAGAAAACGCTGGAACACTGGAGAAATGGTTCTATGAACTAACAGTAAAAGACAACAGAAAAAGTAGAAACTAGTGTAAAGCAGACAGAACTGGGCTTGAAGAAGAATCCGTAGGAAGGAGGACAGCATTACAGATCCAAGAAAGGATAAGAAATGCAGCCATTTTTCTTAACCTGGAAGAGGTTGAAGGAAGATAAGAAAAGGATGGCTACAGATATTAAAAAATATATATATGGGGCACCTGGGTGGCTCAGTCGTTAAGCGTCTGCCTTCGGCTCAGGTCATGATCCCGGGGTCTTGGGATCGAGTCCCGCATCAGGCTCCCTGCTCGGCCGGGAGCCTGCTTCTCCCTCTCCTTCTGCCCCCTGCCCCCAGCTTGTGATGCCTCTCTCTCTCTCTGTCAAATAAATGAATAAAATCTTTAAAAAAAAAAAAAAATATATATATATATGAGGATGAGGGTGGATCAGAAGGAGAAGTACCCACCAACAGTGGGCCAGTGGTGGCAAGTGGGGAGTGGTGGGGATGGCAAGCCATAAGTTGGAGGATGGAAGGGATAGGAAAAAAAAATATGTATTTTTTATTGAATTTTATTTGGCATATGATATTTTATTGGTTTCAAGACAGTGAGTTTATATTTTTATACATTACGAAGTGATCACCACGACATGACTCGTTACCATCTGCCACCATACAAAGTTATTATTTCAATATTACTGGCCCTATCCCCTACGTTGTACATCACATCCCTATGACTTACTTATTCTAGAACTGGAAGCTTCTCTGTCTTAGTCTCCTTTACCCATTTTGCCCATCCCTCCACCCCTACTCCTTCTGGCAACCACCCATCTATTCTATTTTCTGAGTCTGTTTCTGTCTTTTGTTTGTTCAATTTGTTTTGTTTAATTTTTTTTTTTTTAGATTCCACATGTAAGTATTTATGCAGGGTTTGTCTTTCTCTGCCTGACTTATTTCACTTAGCACAATACCTTCTAGCTTCATTTATGTTGTCATAAATGGCAAGATTTCATTCTTTTTCATGGCAGAGTAACATTCCATTGTATATGAAAAAAGGTCTTTATTATGCCATGTAACTGCCATGGAGTAGGAAGATTAAGTAATAATTATTTCTAGTAATTGCTGGTGAGCTCAAATCCAACCAGTATCTGCCTTTCTTTGTCTCTCTCTCTCTCCCTTTCATCCAAAGGATTACGCATGTCTCCAGCAGGCATGTCTGTCTTACATTCCATCGATGAGCCTCCCCCAAAGCCTCAGTGGTGCTCAAGCCTAGCTGCCTATTAGACTCACCCGAGCAGCTTTTAGAAATAAAAAGCCCGAGCTCGACCCCAGAAAAACGGAACGAAAACCTTTGGGGCAGGGAGAACCTGCTAGGTTTCCAACAGTCCCCAGGGGATTCAAATGTGCAGCCAGGCATCATTCTCTCTGAACTGCTTGTGAAATAAAACAAAGGATTAGATGTTATTTATCAAATTCTCAAGCAGGTTTTGATTCTTATATGGGAGATAGGACCTTTGCTGTGAGATAATTTGTCATTCAATAAAACTACCTTCAAAATGTTTTGAAGATTGGGACTTCCTGTTCTTAGCACAAAGAACAGCATATGCCAGCGTCAAAGTAGTAACAGGAATTTGGATTTAAACAGATCTGGCAGTTATCCTTGATGTGTGTGTGTGTGCGTGTGTGTGTGTGAACTCATTATTATTTTCTCGAAGAGAAACAGCAAGAAGGGAGTGTTTCCTTTGGGTAATCACTTGAATGTGAGACAATAACTCTATGCAACCCAATCCAGATACTCAACTAGAGTCTGCTAAGCAGAGAAATAAAATATATCAAATTCCCAAGAATGGCTTCCAAATACCGAACCTTTATAACAACTCCAGATTACAGAAGATCGCTGTGAGATTTGAGGTGTGACTTAGCAACAACAGAGGCTACAGGATCCTGAAAAGAGTGCTCTAGCACTAGACCATAACATGACCAAAAAAACCCAAAAAAACAAAAATGAAAAAACCTGCGAAGGATTCCTTGCTCCCAGAAACATGGGATCTTGTCAAAAATTAAAAATTATTAATTTTGGAAGGGACGTATTTCCTAGGATTCTCTTAGAACTCTAGTGCCTGTGAATTGAGTAAGAGTGAAAGGAACCCTGCACCTCAGTATTTGATGGCACAAGCCAAGGATGTGTCCTTAGATGTCTATGTTTCTGTCTGCCAGGCACCGTGCCATAGGGATCGCTGAGGACGTATACTTGCACTGCTGTGCACCTCTGGTTAAAGGACATACGTGTGACCTTCGGTATTTTCCACGTGCTCGTAGACTGCCTTTGGTGTTGGCTTTCTGCTGTCTAGTGTTTGCAAGAAATTTCCATAGTTTTTAGGTCATTTGGTGGAGTTTTTCACAGTCTCTATTTTCACCTTTTATTCATATAGACAACTGTATCCATGATAGAAAAAGAAATCCTGAAATCTCACCTTCTTTGTGATTGATTTAAAAAATTAAGTTCTTAAGCTGATTCAACAGGTTCACAAGACTCCAGTGGTTTTTCTCCACCAGCAGCTCTGTTGTAGACTTGCCTCTGTTCTTCCTCCCTAAGAACTATATCCCCTTATTTGATGAAAGAGGCAGGGCCCCTAGACATGTCCGTATCAGGGAAGGACTTTCAGATGCATGAATTACAGGCTGCATTAGGGCTGGTTTCACAAAGACCCTGTGCCAGATCTAAAAATATCTGCAGAACCTTGGTCCTTGTGGGATGACAGACAGGGGAACAGCAAACTCCAAAAGATAGAAATGCATGATGGAAAATGAAATCAAACTGTTACAGTAAAGAAATAAGAATAAATGAAGAAAATGAAAGAATACATGTAAGGGATGTATTATGCATACAGAATGGACATTTAAAAAATTATAAAAGGATGAAGAAATCACAAACCTACCATGCGGGTTTGGTAAACAAACAGACTTGGGTTCAAGTCGAGGTTCTATGTTTCCCTGTTGTGCAATATTCAGTGATTTGCAGAATATCTGCAAACCTTAGGCTCTCATCTGTAACATGGCCATAATTACCTATTTCACAGTTTGCTGGGAGGGCTTGGATGAGCAAGGGAGGGTTAGATGCACCTAACGTGGCATTTGGAATATATGATAGAGGGGACATAATAAATGTCAATTACCACTCCTTTCCCCTTTGTTCTTAGAAATGTAAATACAAAAGGAATATCCCTACTCAGGATTTCAGAAGAGCCGAATTCTGAGGCTAGGTCTTAATAGTTCATTATACTATTCTCTGAGACCCTGAAAAAGTGCAAGGCGAAGCCAGTTCTCTGAGTCTGAAAAGTAAAGTAAGACCCTGGTGAGGAAAGCCTGGGTGTGTAATCTGGCGCCGCTGGCTTGCTTTTATCTGGGATCATGATAACCCATTACGAGTGTGCTTCAGCAACCTTGAAAGTGGATAGCAGCAAAATGCAATTCCCCGTACAAAAGCAGTAGGAGACAATGCACCTTTCGGAAATGTTCTGAAGTCCTGATCACGGCAGTGTCACAGAGATTAATGGTAAATTATAAAATAAGTGCATGATGGCAGCGCATTTCTAAAAGAACATGGGGGAGTGTGAAAACATAATAGGCATCTTCTTTCTGAAGTTCTCATTGCTGTGTCTTTAGTGAAAGAAGATACATAATCAAAAGTAGATTAGGAGCACAGCCCAGAAGTTGCTCACGATAATGTGCCTTTAAAGGGTGAAGGTCATGTCACCTTCTCCAGTTTAGCCTCTATTAACACTCATGAAGACAAAGATAAACATGTTTCTATTTAATAGAGTGGCCACAAAATCAATACAGAGAAATTGTTAATACATAGTGTAAATGCCACTGAAGCAAATACCCTCCAGGAAAAAGAGACTTTCAGAACAAGAAGGGACTTCAGAAACAATGTTGTCTGACTGTATCATTTTACAGGTGAGGAAAAGGAAGCCCAGGGAAGGAAAGCAAAAGTGGTGGTTAGTTTCAAAGCTCAGGTCCCCACATCCCGCTGGATCTAAGAGTGTGAGTCGGAAGCATGTAAGTACAGCTACAATTTCTACTCTAACAGGCTCCATAAAGTGTCACAAAAGGAAAGTTTCACCAAGGAAAATGTTTTGATTCTAATTTAAACTTTTATAACCTAAAATTCTGTGCATCGGAGAGAACAGATTAGAAAAAGAGATGGATGGGTTTTTCACATGAGGGTTAAGTGGAAGTGTTTTGATGTAAACGAGTTATTTTATTTTCTGTTTAGGTTTATAACATTTGGCAACCGCATCCATTTCCCGAAAAGAAACGGCCCCTGAATCCTACAATCTGGAGATCGGGAACTATAATGCTTCAGAATCTCCCTTCCTTCTTGCCCAATTCCCATTCAAATTTGTCTTCTGGAAACAAGGGCCCTGGCAAAGTCTTGCCCAGACCTGAAAAAATGTTATATTCGTTTGTAGGGAAAAACAAGGCAAAATAATATAAACAGCCGAGATGAGAACTCTTGTGCTTTTTCTGGCTGCTCAGTCAAGATCTTGATGCCCAGTGATGAATAGATTGCATGAGTGCAGCAGAAGATAAAAATGATCTCCGCTGGCCCTTTCCCAGCCACAGATGTCATGGCCTTGACCTTAAATATCTTATTCCAGCCCCAGTTTGCTGAAATGCTCCAGAGCAAAATACCCAGTGTCACTCTGCCTCAGTGTGGCGAGCAGCTCCCAGGGCCTGGGAATGTGCTCATATTTGGTGATGCCTTCCTGCGTCACAAAACTAATCAGATGGATCTAGTTTGAAAAGACAATAAGGGCTGGACAAAAGCTGAGAGGGCAAACAGATGGGTAATAATCCCCTCTTTTATCACTCGTGCCTATGGAGAATTATTCAGCAGAATTGAATTCTCTGATGAACAGAGCCCAGGACAGCGTGATGCAGTTAAAATTACAGGATTCTTTCTTTGTATTTGCTTCTGTGCTCTGGGAGAGATGGTAAGATGATATTCTTATTCATAATAGTAGAGAATGTTTGCAGAATAAAAAGGATCCACTGGTGTTTGGTGGTGATCGATAGCGTGATGCCAGTGAGTGGGAGCTCTGTTCAGCCAGACTCCCTTTATCATGGAGCAGGATATATACAAGACATCTGTCAGCACCCTCCCATAAGTTCCCAGGGCCTCTGATCTGCAATGGACAGGACTCAGGGGAAAAAGGATGGGACATCTGCTATTCTAAATTGACACTGAAAATCAGAATCATCTAGAGGACCAAGTAGATAATAACCACTCCGTCCCCCATTTCATAAGTTTTGAGATAATTCAGTAAACTATGATTTGGACTTTGGAAAAAGAAGTGCCCCCATGTCCCAGGATCCAGAGGCTGGAAAGCAGGAAGGCATTTACCAAATGGGAAGTGCATTGGTGACTTGAACACTATGTGTGCCCCCCCCCATCTTTAATCCAGCTGCATGGCTCTGAGAAGGGGATGCCTGCTGGGGTGAGGAACAAACTCCCGGGCTGCTTACCATGACAGGCATGCCCTAACCTACTTCTACTGCCCTATTGCTGGAGGTAGGTCTTGTGATCATATTTACCCCCTGAAATATAGCAGGAGTAGACTTCCAGGCTCAGGGTTAGAACCTGACCCGACAGAAATTCTTTCAGACAAGATGAGTGACCCATTTACCTTTGCTTTGGGTCTGCTGTTCAATTGGGGTTTAATAAAGAATAATGGGGACAATATCCTATTTTATCTTATGCCTGAAGAAAATAAATATATTTCACATCATATATTTGTTGTTTTGTTACAGAAAAAGAAAAGCAATAAATAACAGCTACTATTTATTGAGCTAGTTTGTGTGTGTGTGTGTGAGTGTGTGTGTGTGTGTGAGTGTGAGTGCCTGTGTGAGTGTGAGAGTGTGTGTGTGAGTGTGAGTGTGTGAGAGTATGAGTGTGTGTGTGTGAGAGTATGAGTGTGTGTGTGAGAGTGTGTGAGTGTGAGTGTGTGCGTGAGTGTGTGTGTGTGTGTGTGTGCATGTACACAGCAATATATCCGTATACATACACTGTTAGAAGTTAAGTGGCTTCCTTGAGATAATACAAGTAGTAAACTTTGGGGCCCAGGATGGTGTGATGCCAAATCTCAAACTCTTTCTATCAAACCAAACTACCTTATCTCTAGCACTTGGTTGCAATTGATTCTACCTGCCTTATCCTCTTGACTCCTTTTCCCATTTCCTTAACTACACTGTAAGCTCTTTGAGAACAGGAGCCCCATTCTGTATTTCTTTGCCTCCCCACAAAGCCAAATGGGAGTCTAGAGAGCACTCTTCTTGCCACAACCAGATTTCCTTGTGATGAATGTCTGTTGCACTCATCTAGTGATTACCCCACAGTTTTATGAGACCTCAAATCCTCATTTCACTTGAAAAACAAAGTAGAAACTGTTGTGATCAGATTATTGAGGGCCTCGTATGTCATGTGGCAGGGACAGCTGCTTGCTTGATATCCATGTGAGTCTCTACCTTCCCCTTCCCCAGCCTCCCCCCTACCCCGGCCCCCATCAACTGCATCTGGGACATTGGTC
The DNA here is from genome assembly GCF_964656455.1 of Halichoerus grypus. Taxonomy (NCBI): domain Eukaryota; kingdom Metazoa; phylum Chordata; class Mammalia; order Carnivora; family Phocidae; genus Halichoerus; species Halichoerus grypus. Next base: position 135,948,381 of record NC_135720.1, on the reverse strand, counting down.
TAGTTTGAGGGACGGACTGTGAGCAGAAATGACATGTCCCATCTGGGCCATGGCAATTAAGAATCCATTTCCCTTCATTCTTTTCTCCCTTCATGGTGACACAAGATGGTAGCATCACAAGATAAACATATTCTGAATCTCTTAGTGATCAAATGGATGGGAACTACGTTTTCATCATACTTTTCTAGAGAAAGAAATACAATTTGCTATTTCTTAGCCACTGAGCTGTGGAGGTTTACATGTTACTGCTACAAACCCTATCCTTGATTTCTTTGTATACCATACCCTAAGATTTGGGCTTTATATTAATGGCATCAGAACAATAAAAGCTTTTTTACAGAGAGCAGTTGAAAATATCTTAACTACCTAATTAGCTTTTTTAAAATCATTTCCTCATATTTCCTCTCCTAAGAGCATTTTCCAAGGTCATTTACTTTCATGCATTCATTCAACAATTGATTGTTAATCATCTCATTTATCCACTTCGTATGTGTCTGGTGTAGGACGTTCAGAGATGATGATCTAGTCATTCGTTAAATATAAAAATAAAGCATATTATGTGGCAGGCACTGTTTTGGTGCTTGTAAAATATTTACTTATTTAATCCTCATAGCAGTGCTAGAAAGCACTATCCTTTTCCTCACTTACATAGTAAGGAAACTGGACCACGGAGAGACTTGCCCAAGGTCACAGAGCTGGTGGTATGAAAAATGGGCCTTGAATCCAGGCAGTCTGGCTCCAGAATCTGGGCTCTCAACCACCAGGCTGTGTTGATGACAGTCTTATAGTTGTTTCTTTAAAGATTTTATTTATTTATTTATTTATTTATTTATTTATTTATTTTAGAGAGAGAGAGAGAGCATGAGTGCGCATGAGCAGGGGGAGGATCAGAGGGAGAGGGATGAGGGACAAGCAGGCTCCATGCCCAATGCAGAGCCCATCACCGGGCTCAATCTCACAACCCTGAGATCATAACTTGAGCCAAAACCAAGAGTTAGACACCAAACTGACTGAGCCCCCCAGGCACTCCCTGGGTGTTGTAGTTCAATCAGCGCAGAAAACGGAGTCCCAGCCGACCGGGATTGCCAACTTGGTGCTTACCTTCGTGGGCCTTATTGAAGCTAGTACTGCCCTTCTTCTAATTTATCATAAATATCACCTGGGGTTTAAGACCAGGAAGTTCTCAGGAAAATGCTGAGAGAACTAACAGGGAATTTGTTCCAACTCTACATTCCCTTAATATTTTCTTTACATTCTCATTCAGCCACTGCTTATATCACATCTTTATTTACTTAGTTATGCGCAAGTTTTGTTCATCTTGGTATACCTATGGCACTTAACTCACTACGTACATATGCAGAGTAAATGTTGGACAGATGATATAAAGGAAAGAATGAGTAAACTAATTAATAGAACCTAAGCCATATCTGCAGCTAACATTTTAGCATCTTCGGCTATTTCTGGTGAAATGGTGGGCTAGACAACCCAGCAGGTCATAAATTCTCTTTCTGCCTCATTATAAATTCTGGTTATATAACACTTGAGCACGGATTAATACTGCATATTATTGTTTCCACCTGTGGAGTGAGCTCTTGCTGTTCTAGTCCTGAGAAATAATAATAGAGGACATTTACTGAGCATTGACTATGAGCTAATCATTTGCTATGAACTAAATGTTGTGTGTCCACTCCACCCCAAATTCATATGTTCAAGTCCTACTCCCAAAGTAATGGGAGGCGGGAACTTTGCAGGCAGGAAACTTTGGGAGGTAATTAGGTCACAAGGGTGGAGACCTTATGAATAGGATCAGTGCCCTTAACTCTTAAAGAAGAAACACAAGAAAAATGATCTCTCTCTCCAACACGTGAGGATACAGCAAGAAGGCATTCATCTTCAAAGCAGGACGAGGGCCCTCAACAGGAACCCAATCAGCCAGCAACTTGATCTTGGACTTCCCAGCTCTAGAATTGTGAGAAATGTTTGTTGTTAAAGCCACCCAGTCTATGGTATTTGTTATAGCAGCCTGAACTAAGACAGCAATCTCACAAGGCCTTTGTATATAATTACTTGTTTAAATAATAACTTATTTAATCCTCAGCTTAATGAGTCATATGCAATCAATTCTATTATTCATGGTAGTTATATTCTATAATACTGAGGTGCTGCTCCTAAAAGAAATAAAGGGTGAGGTTCCTGGAAGTCTCTGGTTACAATGTTTTCATCAACTGATCAATACATAATCTTGTTTTATATGTGTTTCTGTTAAAAGACACTTTATTTAATATGTAATGTTGATTCATTTACATTGAACTCATGACCAACACCACGTAGACCAACGCATGCCTGAACAAAGCTTATCTAATACTTATATTTTCTCTGTAAGGCACATCATAGCCTTCTCGCATTGAAGAACACTAGATAGCATTTAGCACTGTGCTTAGGGGCAATTTTAAACAGTGAAATCACCAACGAGAGCACAAAATGTTAAACACATGTCACTAAATAGACTGTGAAAAGGATATTTGTTTATAGTATGAGAGCTGAAACAAGAAGGCAGAGCATTGCCCTGTTCGGTCTCAAATGGGAACGCACATGCCAGGCAACTGAAATGTTTCACCTTTCTTTACATGTCAGCAATTGACCACAAAAGTGCCATGGGTATGGATTTTGGAGTCATAAATAAATGGTAGAGTAGGCAAATTTACAAATATGGAATCCTTGAATAATGAGGGTATCGACTGAACATCTATTTCTCCCAAATTCATACGTTGAAACCCTGTCTCCCACAGCATGGCTCTTTTTGGAGATGGGGGCCTCCAAGGAAGTAAATTAAGGTTAAGTGATGTCATAAGGGTAGGACCTTGATCTGATAGGATTAATGCCCTTATAGGAAGAGACACCAGAGAGTTCCCCAGTCCAGCTTACACACACTGAGGAAAGGCCATGAGGACAGAGTGAGAAGGCAGCCATCCACAAGCCAGGAGGAGGGCTCTTACCAGAAACTGAATCAACTAGAGTCTTGATCTTGGACTTCTGCCCCCTGGAACTGTGAGAAAATAAATTAAATTTCTGCTATGTAAACCAAACGGTCTATGGTATTTTATTATGGCCGCCCAAGTAGACTAAAACAATGAGGACCAACAGTTTTAACTCCACTATAAGGCTGAGGAACCTTGGGCATGAAGGTAATACATAACCAGCACATGGTTGTAATATCTATGACTTAATGAACCAGGTTTCAAACCCAACCAGCCTGACTCCAGGTTATTTGTTTTAAGCGCTGGAACATGATGCTAGATCACCTCCCCTGATGAGACCACATGATAGGCTGCCCTTCCCTTTCTGTTAAACTGGGCTGTGGGATCATCAGGCTGACCTCTTGAAACACAGCTCCTCCCTTCATGATAATACAGATTCTCCTGAATCTCTCAGGCTCTTTAATGGCTCAAGACTTGAAAAAGAGAAGAATAGAGAAATGACATCTTCTTCTACAGCTGGGAAATGATCCTCCTGCCATGACAGGCCAGGAGCACCCGTTCTCTCAGCTTCCAGCACAATCTCTTCTTGAAAATTTCCTCTCCTTGGCCATCTTGTATCCATTAACCAGCAAGAACGCTTTCCAGGACAATATTCCTATTCCTGCATTGTCCTAATCAAAACCATTAAGTTGCATCCTTTCCATATGTCTGAGTGTGGCCAGCGTACTTTACCTGGTGACACTTGAGTTCATTGGTTCTTTTTTTTTTAACCTTATACCTTTTTTTAAATTTTATTTTATTATGTTATATTAATCACCATACATTACATCATTCGTTTTTGATGTAGTGTTCCATGATTCATTGTTTGCATATAACACCCAGTGTCCATTCAATACGTGCCCTCTTTAAGTTCATTGGTTCTTAATGCATTTGGGGTCATGGACCATTCTGATAATCTGAGGAAAGTTACAGATGTATTTTCCCAGAAAAATTCACATGCCAAATGACAGAGACACATTTGCACATATTTCAGAAGATCAGGGACCCTCTCCCTCCTGAAAGCCTTTGCTATATTGATAGTCATCCCATTTACACAGGAAGGACAGAACCACTCCAGCTCCTCTCTGTATGGCGGTAACCACAGTAAATGGATAATCTCGAGTGGAAGGATTGGCATGAACGTGAAGGTGAATTTCTGGTCATTGCAGAACTTCTCATTATATTAGATCAGGCTTATCTTGATGTCATGTTTCCATACCTCATTTTTATGCTCACAGTCCTATTGCTGTTTGCAAGAGCTTCTCACTAAGAATCTGGGGCAAAGCACACCATGTACTTGTAAAGAAAGAAAGGCTCCACTTCTCTGTAGAGGGGCTTCGGTTTCTGGACCTTGGGAAGTGGGTGATATTACCACACAGCCAGACAGAGTTTCCAATGGCAACTGAAAAGCAGAATTGCAGGAAACCAGTTCAACAGCTGACACCAAAATGCTTTTCCATATGTAAAGCTGTCTTAAACCCACAAGAGACACTGAGAATAAACTTTGTGCTTTCTTTTCTTTTTGCTTCATACCAAATGGGTCAGGGAGAAGCGCTGCACGCTTTTAAAAATGCACTTATAATATTGAATCCAAGCTGTGCGAGTCCCCATTGGAGACAAATGTTCTCTCATGGCCGGCTTTGAATAAACAATCACAGCTCTGTGTGATATTACTTCTTAACCAGATTCTAGCAATGAACTGTTGGCTTGCCATGGTTACTTGCATTTTAAACCAGTGTCTCCTTTTCCTTCCCTTTGGCTAAGACTCCTGCTTACTTGGAAGTGGCTCCTTCTCATTTGAACTTTTACCCTCTTTTAATGTCCACCAAATTTTTGTCTAAAAGAACCTTTCATAGGCACCTTTTGTGACTCTGAGTTTCTTTCTCGTGTGAGAACCAGCATAGAGAGCGGGTTACTGGAAAACACTCAAGGGCCTGTCTTCCTTCTCGGCAAAGCCAGCCATGACAGGCTGTTTTGTGTGTGTGTACTTTCCTCTAAAAAAAAAAAAAAAAAAAATTAAGGAAGCACAAGATGCAAGCTGTTTGCTGAAAACAAAATGTTTGCTTTCAAAAGCAAGTGAACACACACATATTTGCATATGTCTGGGTGGCTTCCCTCTTGTCCATTCCAGGCCTGCTCCCCTTTCTTTCCTTGGCATACGTATCGCCCTGTGGAAACTTACTTCAGTTGCACAGCCAAATCAACCCAGGGTTTTATCCCCTCCTGACTTCCCTCACCGGTTACAATTCGGCGAGGTCTTTCAGGGCGCAAACACCCATGGAAGCTGCTTCCCTGTTCAAACCAGGATGTCACCCCCTCCTCTCATTGTACAGTGATATAACCTGCTTCCCAGGCAAACAGAGCCTGTGCTTAGAACCTCATACTTCATACTCTCTGCTGCCTGGATTCTGCACCTGGCTTGGGCCCACAGACACTCAGCTCTGTTCTGCTTTCCCCCACTCACCCTGGCCATCCCGAACCTGAGCTACGTTAGTTCCTTCCCCTCGACTGTCCGCACCATTTCCCTGTACATTCCTCTTCCTCAGCCTCACAACGTCTGGGTCTGTTCAGAACCACCCGCCCCGCGCACAGCCTGGTGTCCGACTGCCGCTGGAACCTACTTTGCAGCCTAGGAACTCAGTCCTCCAGATTCTCCCCTGCCCTTTGCGGAGTATTCTAGAACTTTCTTTTCACCCTGCCACTCACAGGTAGCTTTTTGCTCAGGGATCTCCTTGACCCAGAAGATAGAGTTTACTGGTTTAAGCTACTACGTTTGCTCACTCTCACTCTTTTTCACATGCTGGTAAATACCCTGATGCCACCATCCAGTCTTGGAGGGGAAGTGAACTTGCTCCTGCCCAAAGCCGACCCTTCCATCCATGTGAGCTCTTGATAGAGTCCTTCCCAAATCAGAGAGACTGTGCTCCAAATTTTGCTCATGGCCTCAG